>NC_081557.1:239124394-239272420 GCF_022355385.1 Mustela nigripes | reverse complement strand
AAATATATGTTTATAAAAAATAAAAAATTTAAAAAAAAAAAAAAATGGTTAAGTGCACAGAGATTTTTTTTTTAACCCAGAAACCAGGCACAAAAATATAATAGCATCTTACCTGTGATGGCAAACAACTTTTTTTTTTACCAAGTATCCTTGTACTATTTGCAGCCTTTCTTGGCTAATGAAGAATCTGTGGCTCTAACACCGTAACTCAAGCAGGATCGTGCAATTGCTTCTGTTTTGCCTTGGGTGCTAGAACCTACTGAAATCCCATAGGCAGAAAATGCTGGGTGGCTCAATGCATGATCTGCCTTCAGCCCAGGACATGATCCCAGGGTCCCTGGGTGGCTCAGTCAGTTAAGCATCTGCCTTTGGCTCTGGTCGTGATCCCAGGGTCCTGGGATTGAGGACCACATTGGGCTCCTTGCTTAGCAGGGAGCCTGGTTCTCCCTCTTCCACTCCATCTGCTTGTGCTCACTCTCTCTCTCTCACTCTCTCTCTCTCTGTATGTGTCTCCCTGACAAATAAATAAATAATTTTGAAAGGTAAAAGAAAACCTTTTTAATCCCCAACCACCCCATTCTTTCCTCAAGGAACCAGCAATACATCTGTTTTGGCAATCTACCTTCAAAACTGTAGGTAATAGTTTTGCGTTGTTTTAAGCTACTAAATTTGTGATAATTTATTATAGGATCAATACAAAGTACACAGTATGAAACAACTATTTCTTTCTTCGGAATATCCTTAACAAAGACTGTATTCATTAAAAAAGGGGCTAGAATATTCGTAGCAACACTATGTGTAATACTGAAAGCTAGAAACCAGTGGCCTACCAACAGTAGAATGAATAAATTGTAGAATATTCACACAATGGGATACTATGTAGCAGTGAGAATGAACCATGTACAAATACATGAAATAATATGGATAACATCACAAAGTGTTGACAGATAAAGGCCTGACACACAAAAGTAAATGCTGTATGTTCTAAGGTACATAAATTTTAAGAAATAAAAATACTCTGGTTATAGAAAATTGAACAGTGGCTACACCTGGGGGCAGCATAGAGCCTATGTGGGAGCCAAGAAGGTGTGCTTGGAAGCTGTTAATATCTGTTCCTTAGTGTGGAGTTATAGGGTTATAAGAGGTTATAAGAGGGTGTTCAGTTTGTAAAAATCCATCGGTTCATCTGTGTACACCTTTCTGTAAGTATTTGATACTTGAATGAAAAGTAAAAATAATTTAAAAAATATGTCCCAGAAATTTCTTTTGCTTGACAACAGTGAAGATTAAAATGTTTTTTAAATTAAAATGATTAAAAAGTCACTTCGGATAAATCCATCAAAAAACATTAACCAAGGTCTTTTTGAGGTCTTATTTAAAAATTGAAACATTCTCTCAAGGCCTGAGGGCTTTGCCAGAGGCTAGGACACTTCCCCAGAGCCCGGTCATGAAGCCATGCATATTTAATTGAATAGTTAATGGAAATACACGTAGAAAAAAATGTTCCCAAAGCTGACACAATGGTAATATTTTTCTTTCTAATTATTTGTTCTCATGTCCCTATTGAGACTAAAATCTTAACATAGGGGGCACTTTGAGCTGAAGTCACCTCTGGTGACTTTCAATTCCTCATAAGCCTTTTGTACTACTTCTTAATAGACACGCTGATGTCATCAGTGCCAGATGCTCTTTACTTAGAGAGAGGAGGGGTGAGGATGTGAAGCCACCAAAATCTAGGTTTGGGAAATGAGCTGTGAGTAACGTGGCACAGAGCCCTTACTTTCCCTTTGAACCTCCACGGAGAGAAAAATCTTCCCACTGTCCTGATACAGAAATCTTGAATCACCGACCTGAGTTCTCGGTTTTTAAAAAGCCAGCTCAATACAATGAAGACAAGTTTTGCTTCACAAGGGGAAAAAGCCTTGTACTGTCCATTCCCTGCACACGGAGGAGTCAGTGGCACAGAAGTGGGCAGCTGAAGGGAACGTGAAAGGCAGCCTAGGATGAAGTCAAGGCACAGACTAACCCAGAGAATGGCAGTGATGGCCTCTTGCATAGAAGCCCATCTATATGATCATAAAGGTTGAAGTGAGGGGCCCAGTTCAGCATGATGCTTTCATTACAGGCAGGTATTTTATGCCCTCTCTTTTGTATAACACAGAAACAGTGTTCAGAACAAGGTTATTTTATGTGGGCTGGACTCTCTGGGCTTATGCTTTCAGAAGTTTCAGCATGTTGTACCAGACTTCTGATCAACTCTACCTCCTGCCATTTAAGGGGGTAAGTCACTTGGTGGCTAACACCTCTGACTTCATTGAACTGAATATTTAATACTATGTAAGTTATTTATTAGCTTTCTGTAGGTGGAGTTTTCTGAAACAAGAAAGATTACATAAATAATATTTAGTTTGTATCCATCCAGTGTATATAGTTGTACTCCTTAGGTATTTCTTTAATTCCTACTGGAGCCAGACCACCTGGTCTAAAACTAATATCATGTAGTTAGCTGTTTGAGCCTTGGAAGTTACTTAGTTGTTCTATGCTACGGTTTCATTTTGTGAAATGGAGATAATCATAGAGGTTTTGGTGAGGACTAAATGAGTGTGTGAGTGTATATTTAATCAATAGACATACATTTTATACATGTGTGTGTATATATATATATGTATATGTATGTATACATAGGTATAATCTATAGTATTAAATACAACCTCCTAATTATCTTTAAGAATTCTGATAAAAATTCACAAAATAAATCTCTTTTTCCATCACTAATAGCTCTACAGATTTTCAAACTTTTATGAAGTGTACCGGTATCCTAAACATAATCTAGTTTTGTTGTTGTTGTTTTGTTTTTTGTTTTCTGGATAAAAAGACAAAACATATGTAAAATTCGTAATCAGTGCTTTGACTCTACCTTACCAGAAAGTAAAAGAAATACGTATTAGGCATTTTATGGTGGGCAAACAGAGAGTAGGCCAATCTTGAGCTTTGCAGGGGAGGAGGGAAAGACTTGGTGTGATGGGGACAACAGGTTTTGAACCTGAGAATCTGTGGTTCTGACCAAGATCATGAAGAAGGGAAGCAAGAGTGAAGACCTTGTTACATGCCTTCCTCTGATTGCCTTCTGACAGGTTAATTATGTAAAATAACAGAGATTTCTGTTGATTTCACTACACTTGAACAACCACCTCGAAGGCTGTATAGACTCTGCACATTTCTAAATACCTTATTTTGACCGTGGCTAGCTGATCTCTAGAATTGTGGTAATGTCAGCCTTAAAGAATTTTAAAGTTGCTATGAGGATGTGTCTCCGTCTGGGCTCCTGGAGATACTTGATTCCTCTCATAGCCCTTGGAAGGACGACAAAGTCATTCATAAACACCAACAAGAATAAAATCCTGCAGCTGATAATATTTCTGATTCATGGGGTGGAGTTAAAGACATATATTAAAAATATGCCGGGAGCAAGACAAGACGGTGATGAAAAGTGTGTAGAGCTGCACAACTTGCCTCTGGCAATCACCGACTCTCAAATTTCTTTTTCATCTCTACAACGTAAGGGAGTAAGAAAGGAGTAGTCAGCATCTAGAGGATAAAACAAATGTGAACAATAAAGACCGTGGGTCTCTTAAAAACAAATCATGCATAACTCACTTGATTGCTGTTTTGGTGGAGGGACGCTATTTGGGGTTGCCAAGAAGGCAATAGTTACATCTCAATTTCAGTGAATCATCTGTTAGTGTCTCGGGCAGTTTTGCAAATTGATTTAAATGGGATTCAAAGTGAATTTACTTCACATATGGTGAGTCGCAGTGGGGTCGTGATAAATGGCACTATGCAAAGTTCTAGTCATTTCTAAAGGAGTTGGTGTTTGGTTGCCTCTCCAATTGCTTTATGACTAAATCCATACAGGGAGGCAATTGGCATGAAATGGAGTAGAGCGCTTACCAAGTCCAAAAATGAAGTACTCAAGAACAAGAGAAACTAGGCAGCATGGTTTGAGACCAAATTACTTTGGACAATGTGGAGGACTAGCCTGAGAGATGAGCGTGTAAGGCTATCAGAAGAACCAGGCACACATCTCGCCAAGGGAGAAGACCAAGTAAAAGTGAAACAGAAAGACAGTTCATTTCCAACTGCTAAAATGATATTCTCCTTTTAAAAATATATCTGAAGTGTTAAATGGACAGAGGATTTTTTTCCACCGAAAAGGCTGCAGAATCACCAGGTGAATAGATGAATGAACTGCCATCACCCTCAGCACCCAATATAGGGAACCGACAGATGAGACAGTGAATGGTTAAATAGCACCAGTCCTGTGAATGACTGTTAATGCTTAACTGACGCCTACTCAGTGGTGGGCACTGTTCCTCAGATTTTCCATTTGCTACCTCCTTTGCCTGCATGATAACACTGTCTGATACATGGTATTATTGCTTTCACATTGCTACTGAGGAGCCAGAGGTGCAGAGAGGTTAAGTAATTTGCCTGAGGTTGTACAGCCAGCAAGTATGGAAGCTGGAATTTGAGACCAACCGTTTGGCTCCAGACACTGTGTTCTTAACTTCAACACTTCTTGGTTTGGGAAGAGTATGATGTAGTATCAGAGTCTGCGACAGCATCAGAACAGCCACAGCCTAAGGATAGCCTGTGATTATCTTCAATTTGAATTGTGCTTTGGATTTTACCACGAGATGAGGCCGTATTATTTTATGTCAAGACAGAGTAGACAGCCTTTCCCTCACTCACACAGATGTTCAGGTTGTTTAAATTTACCCTTGCACATGACTAGCAATTTATGGAATTAACTAGAACCCAAGTGCTCTATTTTTTTCCCCCCAAAGCAATCTGCTTTCCTTATTCTGACTCACAGCATCTTCTGATTTTCTTTTATAAATCAAAGCTAATATAAGACTTTTGAATATGCAACATTTATTTTAGAACTAATTTATAATGTTAGAAAATTCACTGGAGTATCTTGGATATTAAGATAATATGTAATAGTGCTGCGATATACACAGATTATATAGATTTTAAAAGTGGGATAATCATGTGAACAGTAAAGAAATAACTTCATTGTACCACTGTAACCATGCAGAGATGATTTAAAATGCACTTTTTTTGAGAAACAGAAAATATACTATGAAAATCTAATGTAGAAAATAGTTTACTTTTCTATATGAAATATATTCTTGAGATACACTTAAATTGAGAAAACCATAATATCTATTTAACCCATATTTCTGAATATATACACATAGTATATTAACATATGAGTGACCTTTTTATTAATTTGCATTCTTTCTTTTATTCATTATTTCAGCAGTTATCAAAATTCTATTAAACTTTATCATAAGTATTAAGCATAAACTGTATTGTAAATACCTCCAAGAAGATGCATTCTGGATTAAAATAGTCATTGGTCAAATAATCCCATTGATAAATGAAATACCACAACTGGAATAAGTCTTGGTGGGTATGGGGAGAAAGAAAGAAGACAAAGCCATAAAAGCAGAAAAAAAAGAAGAACATCCTAAGCTAGAGGGTCAAGTAGGCTTCCTTGAGAAAAAGAAGCTTAACGTGAAGTAGGAATCATGAGTAGCAGTTAACTAAGACAAGAGTGGGTGAAGAGAACATTCTAAGTAGAATAAACAGCATATACAAAAGCCCTGTGGCAGAAGAGAGAATGTTGGGTTTGAGGAATATCTTCCCACATAGAAAGTGGGAAGATCATGGTATAACATGAATCATGAGTGAGAGAAAAGTCCAGAGCTCTGATCTTGTCACAGATTCAGACTTTATTCTGAGAATAAAGGAAGATATTGGAGGGTTTCTGTTTTGTTTTGCTTATTGCTGTTTTGAATTGGATGCTTGGAGAGGGAGTGGTGACAGAAGTAGATCTGGATGTTATGTACCCATGACTGAAAACTGTGAAATTTGGACCTCAGCTGTTTCATTGGTTTCTGCATAATCTCTCAGCAGTGTTTCTCCCCTCTAACACCTGAGATTTATTTAATGAGTCATCCTGCTTCTGTGATGTTCTTCTCAAACCAAACAGGCAGATTAGAGGTCCTACACAGTGTGCATATGCTCCAGGTTAAGCAGAGAATCTCTTTTATTCTTCCAGGTAGTTCTTGCTGAACTTCTTTACAGAGTAGAGTAATAAGGTCATTCCTCTTTTCTTCTTCTAAGCTGTAAACCAATTGAGATGATATGAGAGTTAGACAAATGGAGATCAAAATGTTTGTTTTCTTGTTGGTAAAACTGAGTAGGATGATACAGCTCACATCTAGGTCACAATTGGTCTTCCTAATACTGTTCCCTGAATTAATTTTACTCACTCAGAACTACGGGCCACTCCACCCCCATTGAACTCACTTCTGTCTCCCAAATAGCAACCTGCTCTAGATGCTTAACCCAAAGAAGAAATCTTGTGTATCTTGAGAGAAAGGTGGGAAGAAAAAGAGAAGAAGCCTCTTTAGAACCATTCCCTTATTAGATGTCACTCTTTCTTCCTTGAGGAGGAGTGTGAAGGTATAAAAAGAGAGGCATAAAGAATTCTGCCATATTATCACTTTTGGGAGTGCAAAGAAGATTTCTTCCCCATTGTAGAAGCATGGATAAATGTTCACCCGCCCTCCTAGCTATTTCTATACTTCCTTTCTTTTTGTTTGTTTTATTTTATTTCTTCAATATCTTCTAAAGGATCTGGCCCTTTCTTTTTGTCCTTTCTGTAGGCATACAAATATATCAGTGTGTATCAATGTGTACCTCTCGGGCAAATTTAAACACAGTATCCCAGCTGAAAAGAAATAATTATCTTTAAAAAAAAATTTGTATATATAACTTAAAAATTACATGTTTACAAATGCAAGAATTAAAGACTATTAATTCACAATTATTAAAAACCCTAAAGGGGATGGGAAGCAATAAACACTTCTTCCAAAATGGAACTCATTTTAAAGTAATATACTTGATTTTCAAATGAATTCCTCATCCTTTTCTTCTCAGTTGCTTTTTTTTTTTTTTTTTTGAGTGAGTACTACACCCACTGTCCACTGAGTGGCCAGCAACTGTGGAACCAACTTGGACTCCTACTTAAACCTCACCCTTCAAACTCCAGCAGGCTGACCTTTCTATACTGCATTATGGTCACTTGCACTCCAGCTTCCCACAGGGTTCTGGAAGTGGGGGGCACTGCAGGATATCAGGAGAACTGTACAATAATGAGGCCAGGATATTGATTCCTCTGGATCCCTCTCTTATGGCTACAGTGATCAGGAGCTGTGTTCCTGGACCTGGGGCCAGAGCCCCTGCTGGACAGCTCTCCACTTGGTTGTAGGCACTCTTTCCAAGCTGGGAGAGCTGTACTCCCCTCTTGCCCTTCAAGTTGTGGAGACGGTAAAGATTCTCTTCTGTTAGCCCCATCATCCTTAAGCATCTCCTATCCCCACTTAACCTTTGTCAGTAGTCCCTTCATTTACTTCTACTCCATCAACAACTTTGAGTGCTGTGTTTCCTGTAATGATCTTGATTGATACAGGAAGTCATTGTAATAAGGATGAACTGTGTATAAAATCAAAACCCAGGATACTTAGCATGTTTTGGAAAGAATTGATTCATCAGCATCTTTGGGTAAATACAGAGGTGTGCAACACAATGGAAAGATATATGATATTGCTTATTACTTTCCGTGTACTAATTAAAATGATGTAATCACAAATAAAATACTAAAATAAGAATTTTATTGGTTGACTGGAAGCTATTTGGTCCATTCTATCCTCTTCCTATCTATCACCTATCTATCATCTATGTATCTATCTCTATCCCTTTACATATAATGACTTAAACCTCAGTTTTGCCTCTTAAGGTGGCCTTAGACTGGTTATTTAGCTTTTCTAAGTCTCAGTTTCCTAATGTACAAAAGGTTTTGAGGGTTGGATGAAATACTGTTTATAAAAAATTTACCACATTGCCAGACGAGTTTTAAGGACTCAGTCTTTTTTCTATTATTATTACTAGCATATTATTATCATTGCTCAACCATGGTCAATCAATTCAAGTTTTGATTTAATAACCTTATGATCTTGATTTGTTATTAGAGTTGAAAAGCAAGCAACCGTCACCAACTGCTTCGCAAGTCTTCACATATTCTGTTTGTTCTTTATGTCGTTGCTCTGGACTAAACTCACCTGCTAATCCTGTCATTAAAGGAAACACCAATCAGAATTGACCCTGAATCTGTCTTTTCTAGAATATTAATTTTTAAAACATTTTAAGATATTTAAAATGTTTTTTCCCTGAGAGTGATCATTTCAGTATTGAAGTCTTTATATTGTTAAGTTCACATAGAAATGTGAAGGCCCTGTGGGCACAGACTGTATCTGTAATGTTCCCTGCTCTTTCCCAGCAGGGCCCAGCAAATATGGTGTCTTAGATGTTCATTGACTAAAAGGAGGTAGGGAGGGTGGGCAAAAGGAGTGACTTTGTGTTCTTCACTGTCTCTCTGCGAGTCAAAGCAGAGAGATGCCATGCGGGTTAGTCATACCTTCCTGTCTGCCCTGCCTGGGCCTGGACTCCTCTGTGCTAACTTTGTCCATCAGTTGACACTTAGAAATAGTACTAGAGGAAAAAGTAGCTTCAGCTTTCTTCCATTCATCCTAAAAAGCCTTCCTTTTCTTCAGCTCTCTCCTTTGATACCCACCTACCAAAGGACACCTGCTGAGCCCATCCTTGTCATCTTCAGAACTCTCATGGAGCTTAGCTTCTACAACTTTATCAAATGAGGCCTCAGCTCTGCCCTGAGGGTTTTCCTGCACCCTCTAGAGTAGATTGGAAACTCCTGTTGCCTCTATCCCATCCCTGCTATGCCCTTGCCCAAACAGTACTCACACTTGATTTTATTTTCTGTATTCTATATGAGTTCTCTGAGAATAGAAACCATGTCTGTCATTAGTCATGCGCACCACCCTAACTCCATTGTGCAGCATCACTTGCCTAATCTATAAAATTCAGTGGATTAAATGATGCTTACACACAGGAGGGTTAAAATTGTTCCTGACACATGTTAAGTGTTATGCACAAATGTCAGCTTTATTATCGAACTGTTTAGTCTTATTGTGTTGATAATGGTTTAAGCCCTTTTTTATATGACAGAAAATTGAAGCACAGAGAAATTAAACAATTTTCCTAAGATCATAGGAATCAATTTTCTTAAGTTAATATAAAATAATATATAAACGAATGGGAAAATATTTGAAATCACTGTATATACAGGGTCACTCTCTATAGAAATCCTCTACAGTGTGCTTATATCAATAACAGACAATTTTAAAGAAACCCTGATTCTTAGCAAAAATACTTAAAATTCTTAGGGACTATATTAACTATGTTTTTCCTTTTTAGAAAATGGAAATCTTGTGGTAAATTGTATTCATAGTCTAAATGTTGATAACCCTTGATATCCCCCCCAAGATAGAGAATTTATATGTGAAACAAAACAAGGACAAATCGGCATAGTACACCTGACATTTCCATATGACAGTAACCTGGTTTCCATCCTTCAGTTCATTGTATCTAAACCTGAGGGCAACTGGATTTACTACATTAAAGCAAGTTTAATCTTAATGAAATCAGGGATTGACAGATTCAAATGCTGTACGGATTGCTGAGTGGTAAACAAACCCAGAGCAACTGGGACACCACACAGCCTTGAGATGAACTGAAAGCTACTTGAAAAAGAACAGATTATATTTGTGATTATTAGATTCACAGAAATAGAAACACTCTGAATTGAAATAAAGATTTAAAAAATGGTACAAGAATTGATCTTTAATAAAACATCTTGAGGCTTTGAAAGTTACTGAAAAGATAGAAAATATTCAGGCAAACATAAAACTCATAAAATAAAGAAACCCAGATCATAATTGCATAAAGATAACAACTAAAATGAATAGAAAGGAAAACACACCCTTCTTTTTTTGATGTTCTCTCTAGAAGTTGTTCCCTAACATAAGCACCTAAATTAATTAGCTTTCTTCTAGAAAAACACAAGACAAAAAATTCTAAACCAAAACCAAACAAATAAAAACATTAGCTAAATAGTGTCCTTGATTTTTTTTATTTAGGTTTTATACTTATTTAACAATATACCCTATAGTTTAAAAAGGAAGATTTGTAAAAAGAGCTCTCTGTACTATCCTCCACTTTTCCACTCCCAGTTTAGCTTCTTAGAGGCAATCAAGTTCTACTTATTTCCTTGCTTATCATTGGCCTCCATGTTTCAATATAAATATATGATACCATCTTATTTAAATTAAATAACTACGTCAAATAGGACAAATAATAACGGAATAAACCTATATCCCAACTTCAGAAATAAAACACACCAGCCAGAGTCGGACTGCCCTTTTCCCAAAAGAAACCATTATCCTAAATTTGTTGTGTTTTTTGTTTGTTTGTTTGTTTGTTTTTAGTAAACTACCATTGTGACAGCAGTATCTATGTACTTTGTCATATTTTAGAAGACAAAACTGATACAAAGTTGCCTCTATTATAGAAGAATAAACACTGCTGAATTTCTTGTTTTTCTGTAAATTGAGCGGAATATTATGGTCACTTCATTCTCTGGCTATGCAGCTACCTGTTCAGCTGAGGTGTGCTAACAGCTCTTACAGCCCTACTGGTCAGTCAGACTCCATACTATGTGGACTGGATCAATCATGCGGTAGCTGACATGGTGGAGCGAATGGGGTGGGGCGTGGTTTGAGTCTGTTCTGCTGCTGAAATTGTTGACAGTTCCCCTAACTACTCCAATCATTAATAGCAGAGGTGTGACTTGGGCCTTGGGAAAAATAAAGCAAGACATTGAGAAATTAATCAGTAAGAAAGATATGAAGGAATGTTTAAGCAAGATGAAAGAGCCTTTAATCTAGAAATGGCTGTTTCTGAAAATGTCATTTCTGGATCACTTAACACTTAAGTAGTCACTGAAGACTCATCTGGATGTTTAAAAAAAAAAAAATAGGTCTCAGTTCTGATGTATTGAATCAGAGTTTCTATCGTGGGGGCCTAGAAATTGAGAAATTTGTGTTTTAACCAGCGTACCCTCTCCTCAAATAACTCTGATAGATACAAAAGCTTGCAAACTAGTGATAGTGACAATATTATCCAATTTCAAACTATTTACTTCATTTTGCATACACCCAAGGATATTGAAGAGGTTTCTGTTTTGGCCCTGGACTTTTAGAGCAACCACTCTGATTTCATTTCTGTAGTCACTGCCTAGAATCAACCTAGTAACGACTTGCTAGTCTGTTAGATAGAAAAATAAAAAGGGTCAGAGAGGGTCAGGGGTAGAGAGAAAGGGAAAGAAAGGAAAGGAAGGGAAGGGATTGGTTCATCCCAGGAAAAAGTTTTCTATAAGAAGTTGAAATTACAAATATATATAGTTAACATGTTTTAGCATTCCTTTCTTATACATGAAGAACATTAAAATAATTTTATCAATAGTGTACAAAATTGGGTTTCTAATGCTTCTGATATATTGCCCCAAATATTTAAACTACATGTTCAAAGATTATATTTCATTGTGGTCAAATATAATTTCATCATCATTGCTTGAAAAAAATAAAGTAAAGGCCATGTACTATCTCAAAAAAATGAACTAAAAACCAAGACTCAGGCATCAACCAAGTCAGGACCAGTAAATGTCACAGGTGAGTTTATGCACATTTTATTACAGATAAACCCCTTCCTGGAGTTGAGTGTTTTGCATCAAAATCTCCAAGCTTATAGTGTTTGCTCTTATAGTGTTTTGAATTGATTTCCTTAAATACCCATTTAATGTGTTATACCATTGATCAAAGCAATTATAGAAAGACCTGAGAAGCAGAGATAGAGGCTGTATGAGAAGAAATCAAGTGAGATATATGGTCTTTTCCTGTCCTACATATGAAACGAGTCACATGGCAGCTGGAGGATAACTGGGATTATTGAATAGCGACCAACTCTTGGCTCAGGTGTTTGGAATCCAACATAATCAGCTAAATGTGCATATCTGAGTTTGTCATTACCACTTAGCTTCTCTGTTGCTCAGCGGAGGAACACTAAACAAACACACAGAATTTAGGACCAAATTTATAAATTTGCAAGCAAAATCAATTTTTCCAGTGTGTTTGCTTGGAACTGCTTAGCACAGATGTCCAGATGGGTTCAGAAACTGCTCTCTTTTCCATCCATTATGCTTGAGAGTCTGGCTATTCCCAATTGGTAGCTGTTGAAATGGTATGTTCTAATAAGACGTCTAAATCCTGAAGACAGCTTTGAATATGAAGAGATTTTAAGGGCGAAGCTGATCTGAAAGTTTGGCTTAAGAATTCCCCCAAGAGGAAGAACACTCAAGAGTATAAGCAGCATTTTAATGCTAAATTTTGGGTGTCTGCTGAGAGGCCCCAAGACACCCTGTGTTCTGCCATAGATTTCTGCTATTTACTGGGTCTCTTTGTATCATTTAAGAAATGCTTCAGGAGGAATTAATTTGTAAACTCTATTGAAGTCCCACATAAATAGTGCTCGTTGAAACACAACTTTGTAATCCAGATGACAAGAAATGGTGAAATCAGTCGTAAGTACTGCCACCCACTTGGCGTAAATGTATAATGCATAATCATATTAATTATATTCATTTTCATCATAATTATTACCCCAATATTATATCTTATGTTTGTATTATCTCATCTACTTTAAATTGGTAAATTGAATTTTATTTAAATAACTTAACTTCTATAGTCTCCCTAGCTATATAGTAAAGTCCTTGTGGGCAGAGAAAAGAGCCTTAATCTCATTTTTATCAACTATGGCAAATAATGCTATAATTTATATATCTTTAGTAATAACAATAATAATAAAATAATAATAATAGTGAATATTTATATAGCATTTACCATGTGCTGGGTGTGCCTCTAAATGCTTCATGTACAGTTCATTTAATCAGGGTAATGACCCTGTGCCATAGGGATAGATACTAGCTCCATTTTGAAGATGGTGGCAATTGAATAACAAGAACGCTACCCACTTTGTCCTTATTCAAAGCTATGAAATGACAAGGCTGGCATTTGAGCCCAAGAAGTTTGGCTTCAGAATCTCTGTGTTTTAAATGCAAAATATGGTAAGAATTTTGAAAATATTTGATGATTTATCTAACTTTCCTATTTTATATAAAGCAAAAGGAGTAACCATTTATTCATTCATTCATTGTTTATTGAGGGCTTATAGAATATGAGTCACTGTGCTATGCCCAGAGGGGTTAAAGCAATAAATGAGTGAGGCTAACACCCTGCCCTAAGGTCAATTCTATATTAAGGTGGGACAGAGACAATAAATATGCTCGACTATATTATGATGGGGTAACAGGGGGCAATAGTGCTGCTTTAGGTTTGTTGGCAAAAAAGATATCTCTGAGGAAGTGGCAATGAGAATAAAAAGGAGAGAGAGAGAAAATCCAGAGATGCAAAGAGCAAAAAAATTTGTCTCACATTTTTGGAGGCATGAAGCCCAAACCAAGGTGTCGGTATGTCCATCCTTCCTCTGAACCTTTAGGGGAAAGACCCTTCCTTGCCTCTTCCAGCTTCTACGAGCTCCACATGTTCTCTGGCTTATGGCATGTTACATCAATCTCTACTTTATGTTCACATGACATTCTCCTTCTGTGTCTTGACATCACCTTGTTTCTGTGAGAATTTATCTTTGTGTCAGACTTTTTGCTTTTTATAATGCCACCAGTCATATTGGAATAGAATCTACTCTAATGACCTCATTATAATTTATCTCTTTACAGACCTTAATTCCAAATAAGAATACTTCGTATTCTGAAGCACAATGCAACCCTAAAGAGTTAGTTTCTGGAATTGTATAACCACATGCAATATAAGATTATCATGTATTTGTAGTAGGGACCATCTATGAATCTCACCCTCACCTCAGGGATATTGTTCTCGGGAAACATTCCTAAGTCCCTTTCCTCCCTCATCATCCAAATACCAATTTTTTGTATTACAGGGGTAGGAAAAATTCTGGGTCTTTTGCTTCTAAAAATAATTTACTGAAAAACATGTTCAAAATGAAATCCGATGCAAGGATTTTTCACTCATCACCACTGTGGATACTAAGAGTATTCTGAGTAATGTAAAGGATATTATCAGAGTAGTAAAATGAGAAATAAAGTAAAAAAAATTAAAAAATACAAAGACATATAATAAATACCTGATAGACCATGTTAGAACCTAAATAGACTTTTTAAATCTTTTTTTAAAGGATTTTATGTATTTATTTAAGAGAAAAAGAGAGAGTAAAAGCAGAGGAAGGAAGGGGAGAGGGAGAAGCAGACTCCCCACTGAGCAGGGAGGCCTACAGAGGGCTTGATCCTGGGATCATGACCTGAGCCCAAAGGCAGACACTTAACTGATTGAACCACCCAAGTGCCTTCCTAATAATAGATTTTTTTGAAGGGGGGTTGGGTGTGTGGGGAGTGGGAGGTCAGGGTACCAGGTGGTGGGTATTATAGAGGGTACGGATTGCATGGAGCACTGGGTGTGGTGCAAAAATAATGAATACTGTTATGCTGAAAATAAAAAATAAATTTAAAAAAATAAAAATAATAATAGCTTTTTTAAATGCTGCAAAGGCTGAATGGGAAACAGTGTTTATCTGAATAGGAAGGTAGTATGGAGATATCCCATAAAAGATGATTTGGGGGCACCTGGGTGGCTCAGTGGGTTAAAGCCTCTGCCTTCGGCTCAGGTCATGATCCCAGGGTCCTGGGATGGAGCCCTGCATGGGGCTCTCTGCTCAGCAGGGAGCCTGCTTCCCTTCCTCTCTCTGCCTGCCTCTCTGCCTACCTGTGATCTGTCAAATAAATAAATAAATCTTTAAAAAAAAAAAAAAAAAGAAAGATGATTTGGCAGAGACCTCTAACTGCACATCAAAGATTTGTGCTCCAAACTGATCACATAGACATCTTCCTGAGGAGTTGATGCTTAACTAGGGACTGTATTTCTCAAACTCCCTTGAAATTAGGTGGGGCCTTATAAGTAGTTCTTACCAATGAACTACAAACAGAAGCAACGTATGTGACTGCTCTGGGATTAGGAAGTGGTGTCCCTTCTCTATCCTCTCTTCCCTTTCTGCTGGCTAGACAATCATGCCCAGGTTGACCATGGATGACTTGAAGATGGGCAGTCTGGAGTGACTTTGTGAGGCAGATGACAACTATCAACACACTTCACCCCACATCACTGACCAAGAACACCTGCCTTGAATTAGAAATAAATTTTTTATTGTGTAGTCACTAGAATTGAAGAGTTTGTATAGTAAGAGCTAACATTATCCTCATAAATGCAGATGGATATCATTGTAACTGCAAAGAGAATGGCAGAAAGAAGGGCTTTCTGGTACAGGAAACGGTGTAGGAGTAAAGACACAGCGAGGAGAAATCACAGACAAAGGAAATGGACCAATTTGGCTGAAGCACCTCTACTGAGGTGTAATTGGAGATAAGCATAACCAATTAGGCTTTTATCATATTATGGAGGCTTCCAAATGCCAGATTGGGTTTTTATTCTTAATTCATAAGGTGGTAGGGAGCCGTGGAGAAATTGGATGTGGGTGTTTTATATTCAAAGGCATTTTTAGAATATTTTTTCACATTTATTTAATAAGTGTACCATGTCTCATTAAAGAAAGGATTATAGCAACCTTTGAGATATTAGTCTAGCAGTGATGTTTCAGAAAGATTGGATTGAGGGAAGAGAGGAAACATAAAAGGATATTACAGTACTTTAGTCTTCATCAGGAATCTGCAAATCCCTGATAAGTATTTCAGGCCTGTAGGCCATAGTCTGGTTTGCAGGTACTGTCTTTGTAATATGAAAACAGTCATAAGCCATACGGAAATGAATAGGCATCTTTCTGTTCCAATAAAACTTTATTTACAAAAATACTTGAAAAGCCACTGAGCTTTCATTTGTCTATCTGGGGTCTCTATTGAAGAGTGACAAGGCTTCATGTACAAGGAATAGGGTGGAAGGACAAAGGAGGTAAAGCATGTAACACAAAGAGAAGTCAATCGGATAGAATTTGAGGAGCTAATGTACCACTTTCAATGTTGACTCTGTAAGCAGCCTGCCTCTTTTTCTGCTACTACTAGGCTGTGAGGTAATGGGTCACTTGTGCCCCTGTGAGGTAAAGGGGCAATTGTATCCATCTTCAAATTGAGAACACACAAAGTAACCAATAAAATAGTTACTTAAATAATAGGATAAATTTTGGGTTATTAAATATGTAGGGTAAGCAAAAATGACCAAAGACCCAAAGTGTTTCAGAGTACCTATTAAGCTTTGGTTAATGTCAAATACTAAATATTCATGGCTTTGAACAAATTATTTAATCCTTCCATACCTGAATGTCCCAAAGACATCTCAAAATTAGCAAGATTAGGAGCACCTGGTTGGCTCAATGGGTTAAAGCTTGTGCCTTCGGCTCAGGTCGTGATCCCAGGGTCCTAGGATCAATTCTGCATCGGATTCTCTGCTTAGCAGGGAGCCTGTTTCCTCCTCTCTCTCTGCCTGCCTCTCTGCCTACCTGTAATTTCCATCAAATAAATAAAATATTTAAAACAATTAGCAAGATTAGCAAGTGTAAATGTCACATGTGATTTTCCTTCCTTCTTCACTCCAAAATCTAATCTTGCAGTGTTCTCCATATTCATCAATGTCTTTACCATTTATCCAGTCACTAGAAACAGAAACCTTATGACACATCCATGTCCCTTTCTTTCTTTCTTTCTTTCTTTCTTTCTTTCTTTCTTTCTTTCTTGACAGAGATTACAAGTACGCAGAGAGGCAGGCAGAGAGAGAGAGGAGGAAGCAGGCTCCTGCTGAGATGAGAGCCCGATGCGGGGTTCGATCCCAGGACCCTGGGATCATGACCTGAGCCGAAGGCAGAGGCTTCCTTGTCCCCTTCTTTAGAGGAATGCAACTTGGAGAAAATGTCCTGTAGATCCTACCCCTGAATTAAATTGATGAAAATCCTTTAATTTCTATCCACCATCATTCATCATATAGATTACTACAGAACATCTCTGTTTCCAATATTGATACCTGGCTTGCAATCTCTACATAAATCCATGATTTCCTATTGAATTTGGAATAAATCTGTGTTTCACATCATGACCTACAAGTACATCCGTGACTAGTCCCTTGCCCACATCCCCAACCTAGGATGAAGTCCACTCTCCACCTTACCAAATAGCAGGCAGTCACTGTTGCTCTCATTTCCTAAAAATTCTGAAGCTCTTTTTTTGCTTCCAAGTATTTTTGCTTTCCTTTGTGACTCCAATCTTCATGATTCTAAAGCAACTTTAGGCTCAACCCTGCAAACGAAGGCAGTAGGCTGCCTGTACTGTCCCATCAGCTTCCACACTCACATAAAGGGTAACCCCTTTTAAGTTGCTATAGAATCATGAAGACTGGAAGGCATGAAGGAAAGCCTAAAGTAGGTTTCACAGATCCAAGGTTAAGGATCTGGTATATAAATCCAGGACCTTTCTCCTCTGACTTGCTCATGATAGAGACCAATGAAGCAGTTCTGCACAAAAATTTCACTTACAATTTTTATGATGAAACTTTCTAGCAACTCAGATAACAACAACTCTCAATTCTATGTTTATTCTTTTTTTTTTCTGTGTTCCAACTCACAATTTTTGCCAATCTGAAAAAATATCTCAAGATAGACTTAACGATTACTCATAGAAAATGCTTTTATCTTATGTTCTAAGCCCTGCTTATTTCCTAGTCCCATAGTTACAGTTAAGTGTTTCTAGTATGTTATCTCTCTGACCCTTAATTAAAGATTCTAGCTTATTAAGAAATGGGCTTATATTGAGTCTTAATTTAAAAATTGAGTAATTTCACTAGGGATTTTTGAAAAATTCCTTATTGATGAGACATAAATCTCATCCTCCAATAAGAAAATCCAGTTCAAGGTTGAAGTCTCCAAAAATTATTTCAATTTTAGTATGCTCTCCACAGTATCTATTAGTCTGGGTCCAATTAAGAATCAGAGACCATAAATCAGTTTAAACAGGGAAGTTTAATACTAAGATTTATTAAACTATGATAGAAGAATAAGTATGAAAATGTAATAATAACTCCAAAAGGTAACTCCCTAAGGCTAAGGGAGAGTATCCAAGGAAGGCCACATTTGGAAGAAGTCTTTCCTTCTTATTATGGGTCAAGTTGTGTCCACCCACATGTTGAAGTCCTAATCCACAGTACCTTAGAATGTGTGACATCATTTGGAATAGAGTTGTTGCAGATGTAGTTGACTAAGTTAAGATGAAGTCGTATTGGAGCAGGATGGGCCTCTAATCCAACATAGCTGGTGTCCTTGTAAAAAGATGACCATGTGAAAACAGAGACACACAAGAATGCCATGTAACAATGAAGTCACATTGAGTGAAGCCACTGTAAGCCAAAAGTATGCTAAAGATTACTTACAAACCACCAGGAGCTAGGAAGAGGCAAGGAAGGACTCCCCTATAGGTTTCAGAGGGAACATGGAACTGTCAACACCTTGATTTCAAATGTCTAAGCCTCTGGAATTGTGAGATAAGAAGTTTCTTTTGTTTTAAGCCAACCATATTATGGTATTTTGTGATAGTAGCTTGGGAAATTAATACACTCCCCAAAACTGGTATCAGACCTCTTTGAAGAAAGTGAAAGTACAGCCTGCAGATGAAGAAGTTGCTCAGAAGATAATCCTCTGTGGCATAAATGAGCAGAAGCTGGTGGGTGGGCATGCAGGGGAAGTCGTGGCACCAGCCTGGTCATGAGTCCTGAGTCAGGCATTATTCATTTTAAGAGGACAATAGCAGTGTCATCATCACCCAACCTAGCCAGGTCTGTGAGATCTCCAAGGGTCTGCCTTTCTGGACACATGGCTAAGACAGGGCAACCTGGATGTCCCTTCACACACACATACATCCACCCACCTGATGGATCATGCAGCAGATGGAAGGAAAAGCAAAATGCAGTGCATTCAACCAAGAGCGTCTCCATTCCTCCTGCCATTTTTCCACCATCACCTTCTGCTGCCAGTTCTTAACATCATATCCATTGTAAACAAGAAATGCTCACATAGGCCAGTCTGTTTTAACAGAGAAGGTGCAAAGGTGAATTTGGAGCTGTGAGACAATAAATTGATAACTCCCATAGAGCCCCTTTGCTACAGTAATAGCGTATCAAGGACAGTCTTGGAATTCCAGCTGGCATTTCCCCTGTTTTACACTTTTAGGTCCATGCAGTGTTGATGGCATGCATTGCTGACTCCCATCAGGATCGTGGATTTATTCTGTTTACTCAGGTGTGTGTGGGGCGAGGGGGCTGCTATTGATCCTTAAGTCCAAAATCCATCACATGTCTCCCAAAATATGACGAGCAAAAAACCAAGATGCTCATGGTCTAGGATCAGAATGGTAATGCGGTCAAAAGCCTTCAACCAAAAGTAATTTCCCAAATATGGTGAAGGAAGATATAGAACCCAACTTTTTCTTTTTGCATCTTCAGTTCCTTTTTCCTCCCAGAGCAGGGAGGAATCCTTCACCCCAAATATTCCTGAATCTTTCCAACTATCATTCTCCTCCTCTGACTTCATTTATCCCTATTCAATGTTAAGATGCCCCAAAGAATTTAGTGTTAAGAAGGCACACCCCCTTGTGGAGGGAAATACAAAAGAGTATAAATCAAACTGCCCCTAAGTGGGTGCAGGAGCAGAATGTCTAGTACTACAAACTTCATTTTGATAAGCACATCTTTATTAAAGAAATGTGACAGGGGCATTGGCTGGTGTTGGATCATGATCGGTGTAGAGTGTGGTGTTTTCTTTCTCCACACCATTTCACTAGTCAAACCCGAGTAGACTCTTCAGGGATATTTCTTACTTATCTTGTCATCAGTGTCTCTTTCTTTTTTTTTTTTTTTTTTTAATTTTCAGCATAACAGTATTCATTATTTTTGGACCACACCCTGTCTGTTTTCCAATGCTACTATATCCTAGGTGTTAGACAACATTAAGTGAGCCTTTCTCAGACCTACTTGTACCTACTCCCTCTTGTAGGAAAAAAACAAGTGACTATTTCACCATCATTGATTATCTATGACCTGGGAGGGATATCCCTATGCTCCACCCCCAAAGGAACCCCCAAATATCCCTTTTTTCTATCATAGCTAAGTCTTAGAAACACCACCATTTGGGGATTAAACTGTATAAGGGAGGAAACTGAGTCCCCATTAAAGTTCTTCTAACCTCCTCTGCCTTACCATTTCACCATTAGTTTTTAAAAGGAATGGGCATGCTGTTTATAACTCTTGTCATGGGTACCATTGATTGAATTTATGAGAGCATGCAATGTCTTAATACCAGCTCCTCCGGGACAGTAAATAATTTAGATCCATCACTTTGATGGCATGGCCTCATTCCCTATCAGCACCTCAAGTGCAAGCATTCTCCTGCCTAGCATCATTCCAGATGTAGGCTCTATTATGTTATCAGGCTTCACTGGGAATACCCAATCCCACAAGAAAACCTGCAGTACAGCTTAGAGATTTAGGTACAGCAGACAGGTAGCATTTTATTTCTAGCTTTCTACATTCTTTCAAATTGCTACAAAAGCTATATGGTAAGCTATTTAGAATTCATCCTTTAACTTAAATGAGTATTGGATAAAATTCTGAACTCACATTGAATCCAATGGCAAGGTCCAAGGCCCAATATCAATCAATAGCCAGTAAAGCCAATGGAATGATTGATGGCAACATTTTGTGTACTGGATGTGCTGCTTTGATTCATATATGTAAAAACTTTGGGCTTTCCTTCAACACAAATATAGAAACCAGGTCTTGAATTGTTTGTACCTCTCATCTCTTTTCTACTATTCAATTTTGGCTGCATAAACCTTCAAATAATAGTTTTCACTTACAAGAAATAAAGTCATTAACATATTTATAAATGTTATGTGATAAATAAATGACATGTGATTTTGGTCTGAATCTTATAATTTGCCTTTGGAAAAATGTTTAAATCATCCTAACTTTATTCTCACTGATGGAAGTCACTGTTTGGAACATGTTTATAAACTTTATTTCTATACAGATGTGGTGACCAAAAATTATGTGTAAAAGTCACTACCGTGACAAATACTTAATAATAAAGTGATGAATTTCCTAGGACTACTATAACTTTGGATAGCTTAAAGCAACAGAAATGTATTCTTTCATTGTTCTTCTTGAAGTTTACATGTCTAAAATCAAAAGGCCATGTTCCCTCTGAGATCCTAGGTAGAATCTTCCTTTGCTTCATCCTAGCTTCTACTGGTGGCCTTCAATTCTTGGCATTCCTTGGCTTGTAGCTGTATAACTCCAGTCTCTGCCTTCATCTTCACATGATATTCTTCTATGTCTTTGTGCCCAAATTCCCCCCATCCTATAAGGACACTGGTCATCAGATTAAGAATCACCTTAATCTAATATGACCACATCTTAGATTAGATCAGCAAAAACCCTTTTTACAAGGAAGATCACATTCAAGATACTAGGGGTTGGGACATGAACATATTTTTTTGGGGGGTATATAAATTAACCCACAACGTAAGCTAAAAATTAGTATTTGTTTGTTTACTTTGTGTTGACATTTCTATTTGCTTAAAATGATGAAAATTTGACTTGCAACAGTCAAAAAATTTGTCCAGATAATGTAATTACTAAAATCGTGGATTGAGGATAAAATCAGAAATAAATTGAGATTTATAATATTAAAACCTTATTCACCAAGGGTATTTTAAGATTTGGTTCTTTTTTTTTAAATACTTCTTGAAGTAGTTGAAGAGAACCTGGGTTAGGCTTATGGTTGGATGATGGTGGCTGAGCCAAGAAAGCATGGGCCCATTCCTTACAATACAAAACAGTGAACCACAGCACTGTGAACAAGAGAAGAATGAAATTGCTTCTGTAGGTATGTTTAGGAAAACACAAGTCCAGTGTTATGAAAATCAATGACCATAAGGGCTTTGGTTACAGTTTTATGAAGCAGAGAAAGAGTAATCATTATTTAACTCAGAATCTCAACTTTTTCTAGTATCTCTAACTCTCATTTCACTCAGCTACCCTGATGCAGAAAGACCGGAAGATGGGGCTTAAGGAGGGAATCTGGGGAAAGCCTGTGACTCAGCAACAAAACCCTGATATAGGTGATACACGGCACTTCATGTTTCTTACCTTCGGAGACTAGTTTGAATGGCTCTTACACACTTCCGTGTTGGTACGGCTGGTGTTTGTTGTTCTTGTTTCCACAAATATTCCTCCTCTGGCCAATAATATTTTCCTACAGATGAATTTAATCGTCCCTTTGTTTCCCTAGTCCATCTTTATTTTTGGGTCAGTAATTATAATCCCTATGGACTGTCATGTCATTAGACTGTTTCGTTTCTTTTCTGGGAATCTTAGAGATTCTTAGGGAAAGGATCTGTGGGTGATTGCACCTGATATCTATGAATTAAAAAGTCACTTTGTCTAATAAGGATAAGAAAACTAAATTGTGAAGCTGCAAGAGGTATCTATTGGTAATTTTTATGATGTGGTGAATTCTTCATATTGTCATCAACTCTAGTTTAGAATTGCCACTCAGAAACACTGGTTAGCAGACGTCACTTTTACAAACACTGATTTCCTGTTCTGTTCTATCTTCTTTCATTCAAAGTCTCTCTGGGTAAAAATTGAGAATGCCTTTTGGCTAAGTGAATGTTAGCAGTTGCCTCTTTCTGCATTTTACCGTATTATTAACCTTTGCGTATTTTTTAAGCTGAGAATAGACATGACACTGCCCAGGGGACTGGCTTTTGATTTTATATTCTAAGGAAGAGGTATCAGTTTGGGAAGACATCCTGTTCTTTTCACATTTGTGGGTTCTTTCCCTTCAGGAGAACTGGACAGATTAATAGTGGCCCGCTAGTTACGAAAAGCCCTTTCTGTAGTATATAATTCTGGATTCACTAAATCTCTGTTTAAGTTTAATGAAGCATTACAAATTGGGAATATAACCGGATCCTCAAAACAGTCCCTGGCTAAAATTCATGATCAAGCCTATGCAGCATTTTTTGTTACTTCTCTAAGAATCTGAATTAAGGATTTAACTTATTGACCTCCTAATTAAATATCATAATCAGGATGTACAAACATGTGGGGGCACATGTGTGGCTCAGTGGGTTAAGCCTCTGCCTTCGGCTCAGGTCATGATCCCAGGGTCCAGGGATCAAGCCCCACATTGGGCTCTCTGCTCAGCAGGGAGACTGCTTCCTCCTCTCTCTCTCTGCCTTCCTCTCAGCCTACTTGTGATCCCTGTCTATCCTTCAGTGGACGAATGGATAAGGAAGATGTGGTCCATATAAACTATGGAGTATTATGCCTCCATCAGAAAGGATGAATACCCAACTCTTGTAGCAACATGGACAGGACTGGAAGATATTATGCTGAGTGAAATCAGTCAAGCAGAGAGAGTCAATTATCAAATGGTTTCACTTATTTGTGGAGCATAACAAATAGCATGGAGGACATGGGGAGTTAGAGTGGAGAAGGGAGTTAGGGGAAATTGGAAGGGGAGGTGAACCATGAGAGACTATGGACTCTGAAAAACAGTCTGAGGGGTTTGAAGTGGTGGGGGGTGGGAGGTTGGGGTACCACTTGGTGGGTATTAGAGAGGGCACGGATTGCATGGAGCACTGGATGTGGCGCAAGAATAATGAATACTGTTATGCTGAAAATAAATAAAAGAAAAAAATTTAAAAAAATTTAAAAAATGACAAAAGTGTTTCCATATAAAAATTATAAACTATTTTAAAATGTTATTTAAACTTAAATAAGAATTCTATTATTTTATATAGATTTTGTTTAAAATGAAATGCTACTCATTAATATTTTTTAATTGATAAAAATCTTAAAAATAAAACTATTTTCCTTCTGGGTTATGATGTTACATTATTTACTTTGATAGATAGTTTACCTTAGATTTAATTTTATACTGGTAAATAGTAAGCTGTATAGCATTTCTCATATTACTATGTGTATGGGTCATTAAAATACATGATCTCCCTTTTAAGCAGAATTGAGAACTTTGATAGGGAGAAGACTACATTTCTGTATACTTCAAACATTGTCCCAAGCAGAAAGAGAGGAGAGGCAGGATAAGGAAAGTAGGAGCTGAGGGGTTCACATGATTCATAAGGAGTCTGAGTCATAAACATCACTGAGCAAGTGCTGGTGCTTAGAATTCACTTAGATATTCAAAAGACAAAAGGATAAAGGCAATACCATTGCCTAACCTCAGGGATTTTACAGTCTAAGGAGACAAAATTGATAGGCATTAAAAATGAATGAACCATACAAATGAGTATAAACTAAATGATGATGGATTAGTTAGTTCATATTATGCTACACTTCATTCAGAGGAGCTTGTAATAATGGAGTTCATCCGTGAGAGCCCATTGTCATATTGCAACAGATGGAAGAAATACTGGAATTAGAGCTAGACATTGTGTTATAATGCCACTTCTGGCACTTTTTACCTGTATTGCTTTAGAAAAATTGCCTAATCTTTTTTTTAGTTTTCTTATTTGTAAGACGGGCTAGTTAAAGGACTTCACTGTGTTTTGTTTTGTTTTTTTTACAGCAGTAACATCAACTGTATATTCTAAAGAATAATCTTTCTAAAAGTAGATTATTGATAAATTATAATAAATGATGATTTAATGACTCTTGAGCTTTCAGGGAAATCCAAAATGCTAAAAAAAAAAAGGGAACACGAAGACCAGGAGAAGAATTTGTTTAGTGTCTACAAGCCAAATGTAGCCAAGCCCTTTATGGGGACAGATACCAATAAGGTAACATAGATAGCCAAAGTCAGATAGGAAAGCCTAGGTTGTATTTTCACAAGACAGGGAAGCCAAGCTGGTATTCTGCATTAGTCTAGGGCTAGTGAAATAAAAAGTATCAATTTGGTGACAACCAAGACCCAGGTAGAAGGAAACCCAAGTTCTCTCGCAGGAAAATAATTTATAAAAGAAATATTTCAAAAAGAGAGAAAATCACTATAGCAGAAAAAGTTTAAGAGCACAAAAATTAATTAACCTCTGTAAAAATATATAGTTAATATAATAATGATAATATCTAAATTACGGAATTATAAAAAAAAAGAAAAATAAAGCAGAGGTCAGTCGTGGCCAACAATAGCATATAAGCAGAGAGGGTGGTATAGCTCAAATTTCTACTTTCTTGTTTGTGCTCAAGAGGGTGGCCAAAATATTGATTAAGCTTAGGTTTGAAGTCTAAAGATGTTATGTATCCATGGTAAATTTTCATATCCACTAAAAAGAATAAAAACAGAGTTTATAAATCTCATATTAGTTGAAGAAAAAATATGAAACCAGAATAAAAATATAATTAAAATATTCAGTCAATAAAAAAGGAGTAGTGGATAAAAAAGAGGGTGAAAGAAAATAAAAATTAAAAGTAAGATATTAGTAATGTACATAAATATAAATGGACTGAAATTTCCAACTAAAATTCATAGATTTTCAGATAAGATTAATAATGAAAATTTATCTAAACACTATTTACAAAAGTCATACTTAAAACATAAGAAATAGGGGTACCCAGGTGGCTCAGAAGCCTCTGCCTTCTGCTCAGGTCATAATCTCAGGGTCCTGGGATGGAGCCCCACATCCGGATCTCTGCTCAGCAGGGAGCCTGCTTCCCCTCTCTCTCTGCCTGCCTCTCTGCCTACTTGTGATCTCTCTCTCTGTGTGTCAAATAAATAAATAAAATATTTTTTAAAAACATAAGAAATATAAAATTTGGAAGTAAAATAATGGAAAAAACACATATCAGGTAAAGTCTAATAAAAAGATTTTTGTATTTTTTTTAAAATTTAAACATTTTATTTAAAAATCATTGTAAATCCACATGCAATTACAAGACTAGTACAGAGGGCTCTTGTGTATCCTTTACTCTGTTTCTTTAAGTGATAACATTTTTTTTTATTATAATTGGAGTTCAATATCACAACTGGGAAATTAACATTGATAAAACTCATTGACCTTATTCAGATCTTACTGGCTTTATGTGCACTCATTTTATGTGCATATTTCTATGCAGTTTTGCCACGTGTGTAGATTTGTGTAAGCACTACCATAGTCAAGATACAGAACTGTTCCTTCACCAGAAATATCCCTCATGCTATCTTTTCATATAGCCACATCCTAAGCCCTGTCTCTAACCCAGTAACCATCAGCTATTCTATTTCCATAATTTTGTCATTTTAAGAATGTTATATAATTGGAATGGCAAGTTAATTTTAAGGCCACAAATGTATTAAGTAAAAACAGGAACACTATAAAATCATAAAATTTGAATTTATCAATATATAAATATTGTAAAACTATAATAACAAAATATAACAAAAAATAATAAAATAGCTATGATAAATAACATAAAATAACATAAATAACATGGGAAATTTTACAGATTATGGGAAATTTTTATTTCCACTTTTAACTCTATATAAACCAAATAGAAAAAAAGAATTAGTAAACAAAGAAAATGTGAAAATATATGGCATTATCTTACAGAGTTATATAGTTTCTGCTCATTATATACTCTACAGAATTTGTACAGGAGTATACCAGAAGACAGAATGTTCACAACAGCAATGTTCTTAACAAAAATCTAGAAACTGCCCCGTGTACATGGTTGAGAGAATAGATACAAAATGGTATAGTATACAGCAGTGAAAATGAATGAACTTCATGAACAACTCACAATGTGGTTAAATTGTAGAAATATAATGTTAAATTGAAAAAGATTAATAAATTGTGACAGCATTCCAGAAAGCTCAAATATAAGAAAACCAAAGCAAATTTACCAGGTAAATTAATAAAAATTAAGAGTAATAGCTGTCTTCAGGTAATCCTCAGAGGGATGACATTAGAGAGAAACCACAGGCTTTATTAAGGATGCTGGTCTTTTGGGCACCTGGGTGGCTCAGGCAGTTAAGCATCCGCCTTTTGTTCAGGCCATGATCTCAGGGTCCTGGGATTGGGTCCTATGTTGGGCTCCCGGCTCAGCGGGAAGCCTGCTTCTCCCTCTGCCTACTTACCCCCTCTGCCTCCCTCTCCCCCCTGCTTGTGCTCCCTCTCTCTCTCTCTCTCAAATAAATAAATAAATTTTTTTAAAAAAAGGAATGCTGATAATTTTACTTTTGAAGTCTTGTGGTGTGATCAGTTATTTGTTGTATTATATTTAATCACATCACACATATGTTGTATGTGTTTTTGTATGCATGAAGTAGTATATAATAGTATATAATAAATTTTAAGTAAAGAAAATGAGCCTAATAACACTTCCTGTATTATAATGGCATTTTAAAGATACTTTAAGGATATACAAAGTTAATGTATGGGAAATCTCTTTGTCAAATATAAAATTGTTTACAAACATGAGACAAAATCATAATGAACACATTTCTGCTTCTGCATTACTGGTGAGCTTCATCTCTGCTACAGTCCCAACTTGCCTTGTTCTGCAGTTAACTTGCATTGATGGTGACAGTGACTCTCTGTTCAGCTCCAGAGGGCAAGCTTTCCTAATTCTGCATTTAAGTTGAAGTGAAAACTCTCCTGGTACCTGAACTGTTTAATATCTGGCTATAAGCCCCAGCCTTGGAGCATATCTTAAAACAGGAGAGAGTGGTCCCCTCCTTCCTGTGTTCCCATCAGAGATGGAGTCGTGCCCCTTCTCCATATTCCTACAAGAACTGATTTTATCCTCTTCCACGCATTCATTTATCAGACTTAACTGAAATCTTGTGCGGATGCTTTAGTAAGATTGTTTTCCTACGTGATTATCAAAACAAGTGATGAAGAGGTGTTCCTTGAGGCAGACGGTACCAATAAAATAGCAGCAAAGAACTACTTGTTTTTATAGCAAACTGCTTTATTATTTCCTAATCACTTATATATATCCTGATTTGATAAGACTTCTTTCTTGGCTATTTGATAAAAACATTTTCCAGATTGTCTTCTTGCTTTCAAATCAAAATGACTATGACTAATAGAGGGTAAATATACAAGATTTTTTAAAAAATGCTTTTAGCATTTCATTCATTGCCACAGATACACCCAGAGAGTTAGAGAAATGGGAAGGCTGTTCACTGTGATCCCTGACTTCCTAAAACTTTCTTTTTTTATTTTACTTGTAGTAAGAACAGGTGATGTGAAATTTACCTTCTTAGTACATTTTTAAGTGGGCAGTATAGATCCTTGACTGTAGTCCCATGTTGTACAGTAGATACTTAGAATTTATTCACCTTACATAACTGAAATTTTGTACCCATTGAACAGCAACTCCCCATTGTCAAAACTCTTAACAGGATTCAGATTCTCGGAGGACACCATAATGTTACATAGGTTGGGGAAAAACACTTTCAGGGAAAGAACTGTGAGGAAAAGGCAGGAAGTAAGTGCTCTCTGATTCACTGTTGCAATATTTACACAGGGTCAAGAAAAAATATATGCTGGGCATTCACATAGACCTCAGACTAAGCTCAGAGTGGTTAATTTGTGTTCTGGTGTCTCTGTTTTAATTCTTCTTTTATTATCCCATTCCTCTGTTCTAGAACTCACAGCAACTTTCATATCTTGGAGCTCCTTAGCTAGAACTCTCCAGTCTCAGTGAGTCCCTATGGGGTCCGTAACCAGCCACTTTACACATTCACTCTGCCTGGCCAGGCTCTTTAATACACCTCTGCTCATACATTCATTTTTGGTTTGTGCTTTTCATTCACAGCCTTATGCTTTTATTTTATATATAGTGAAAAGAGGAAAAGGAGACACCTTTTCTAAAGTCTATAAAATAAAATGTTTACTTTATTATTTTACTGACTTAAAGAGTGAACTCAAAAAGATGAAAGTCATATTTGAACCTGACGTTCCCTCGTGGGTGTCCTGCCTTTGAATAGGAATTCTGAATTTCGTATTCTTCTATTAAGTTCTCTGCTCTATCAGATCTTTTTCCTCTGTTTCTCATTGCAAGAAAATCCATTTTAAAGTAAGCCCTGCTGTGTATGCATAATAAAAACCCTTTAGAAAAAAAACCTAACTAACAAACAAATAAAAAACTTTTAACAGATCATTAAATTTATTGTTTGTGAGGGGGTAAAAATCCAAGATTTCCAGAACACTTTTTTTTATTTTGTTTTAATTTTTCTATTAGGATACTTAAACAGAAAGTGCTTGCCATTTCTAAAATAACAAATCCTCAAATAAAATCCACATGCCAGGAAACTAAATGTCTCTTAATAAACAAACAAATAACATCCTCCCCATATTGCTAAGGATTTAGACGGTGGATTTAAGGTGGATCTTCAACTTTGTACTTTTCTCTGTCTTGACATCAGCTATCAAGTCAGAGCTGACAAAAGCGGTAGAAATAAACAGATCCTACCCAGTCTTCTTCCGAAACCAGTACGATGATACAGCCTTCACTTTATTCTGTAGTTGTGGTATTTATAAGTGGGGGAGTTTCCAGTTGAGTTTTTTAGGACAGATGAAGAGAGGGCAGGGTAATATATTAGTTGAGAGTTAAGAGGCACAGGGCTTCAGTAATAACAGTTCAATGACCCCACTCCCAGATAAGATCTTTCTCTTTAGGAGGAAAAATTTGCATACATGATACTTTTGGAGCATACCAAACTTCTTATTTCCGTTATTTTTCAATTTTCCACATACTTTGTAATTCTGTCTTGTGGCCTGCTATGATGACCCTCGTTAGGGAATGCCTCGTTTTATGGAAGTAGTGATAAGAGGTGGAGGTACGATTCAGAGGCTTCTCATTAGGATGCATTCTGGAGGTGGTGTGTTTCTCTGAAGGTCCTTATGGCCATGCTCCCAGGTAATTACTTCCCTACTAGCTGGCCCTTCACTGTGCCAGGATACACAGGAGCAAACTTGAGAGATGACACCAAGCAGTATCGACTCAAGAAAACCATTGTAAAAATCATTACCAGTAGCACCTTGGGCTAAACACTGAATGCTATTACCATATTACAATCATGGTAGTGACCAGAAACTCAGTTTCCGCAGAGAAAAGAAATGAATAGGACGGAGATCATTGCTGAGGTAACTGAGAAATTGTCTTTCCTAAGAAAAGAAATTGTCTTTTCTAAGCATGGAGCCTCTCTCTAAAGGCTACGTTCACCGCCTACCCTCAAAAAGTAGGACACAGTAATGGATACAAGATTCTTTAGCCTGCCCCAACTTCCTGGGACTTCTTTATTACTTGTCTCTTGAACTCCATGAGAAGTTCGGGTATCACCAGATAGGTCAAGTGTGATCATCTCATCCTGGTCATTGTACCTTTGATTCTCATCCCTGCTCACTCCGCCCATGTTTATTCTGTTAACAACTCAGCAGCAAGCTATTCCCCATGCTTTGGAGCACCTAATAAAACTCCTCAGGCAAAGCAATTTCATCTTTCAGCATTATCCTAGGTTTCCTGTAGAGAACACTGGTTTTTTTTGTTTGTTTGTTTGTTTGGTTGGTGGGTTTTTTTTCTGCCACAAAGGAGTTTTTAATACCTTATGTTTGCCGCCTATGTAGCAGTTGACATGGGTGGCATATACCAGCAGGTTTTTACCCCCTCCAAAGAAATAAGGAGACAAATGTTTACATAAAAACACTCAGTTCACATGTTGACACACGTATTTGGTGGGAAAACAATTTTGTATTCTAATAACATAGGACAGAGGGGAAGGATGCATGAGGACATCCCACTCAGGATGGGAATCAGGAGGACAGAGGTGGAGGTGGCTTATGACTTAAAATATAGTGGTCCGAGTCAGACTCACTGAGAAGATAGTGTTGATCAAAAATGTGAAGAGAGGGGCATCTGGGTGGCTCAGTTGGTTAAGTGTCTGACTTTGGCTCAGGTCATGATCTCGGGGTTTTGGGACTAAGCCCCATGTCCAGCTCCATGCTCAGTGGAGAGACTGTTTTTCTCTTTCCCACTACCCCTCCCCCGTTCCTGTTCTCTATCAAACAAACGAACAAAAAACATGAAAGAGCTTGTGTAACATGATGGGCCATTCACATTTTTTCCATTTGCATTGCATTTAAAGAATCAGTTATTTAGTTAAAAAATATTTATTGAATATTATTGAATACTTACTGAGTACAAGGCAAACACTTTGTGAAAGATACATTTTTAATCTCTGTTTTACACATAAGAAATACAAGGGATGGTGAGTTCAAGGAGTTTGTTCAAGGTTACACAGCTGGAAAATGACAACACAAGTATTAGAATGAAGCCCTCTCTGCTATCTGCAGTATCAAGTTTCTCATCATCTGATCTCTGACTGTAAGGAGATGTCTAGGTCGCTTCCTGAAGGTGACCTCCAGCCGAGTGACTAAGCCTGAGCTTGAACCCAGGCCTGTTTGAAAGCCTCCACTTCTGGAGCTCTTCTAGACACAGTTGCTTTTCCATTAGAAGCTCTCAGTCTAACTGGAGACGAACAAAAATTCATGGGAGATTAGATGAGATGACCTTGCTCTCGTGCCCAGAGCAAGGAGAGCAGTCAGCAGGTTTGACCAATGACTGTCTTGGGGCAGTGCTGGGGTCCCTGCTAGATCTCTCTTTCAATAATCCCTTTCAATAATCCACTCAAGACCCTAGACAGAGGCAGCAATGACCTGGTTATTTAATATAGAACAGTCTCCTCTTGATCACCAGGAGCTCTGGAAATTGGGTGCACATGCTGTGGGATTGTGGCTAGAGGCTTTCTTCAGTCAAGGGGATAGATACTAGTGAGGTCTTGCCAGTAAGAAACACTGGGTCCCAAAACTCCATATCCTTCAGTGGGGAGGTTTGCAAAATTCAGAGCAGAAAAGGATCACCAAGTGGTTCTCTTAAAATTGTTTTCTGAGTTGAAATTGGGGTCCAAATTGGTAGAACACCTTCTCAAAATTGCCTGCTGGTCTCCAGCAGAGCTGAGACTTGAGACCAAGTCTCTTATCATGTCTCTCTCCCATGTTCTTGTAGTCACCAAGAAATGAAAACACACTCATAGCAAATTTTTGAAAATAATAATGAAGTGGATGAGGAAAGCCCCTCTTCACTGGCCCCATACCTAGGAAATCTGACCTAGAGAAACTACTCTTATCAAATTGGTGTGCTTCCTTTTTGTCATCTTTTATTTGGAACCTGCACACCTCCAGAAAAGATGCATTTGCTTTGCTTCTCTGTGCCACAAATTTTAGAGATGCCCTCCCTGAGAAGTGTGTGTGTACGATATTGTGTTGTGGCCCTACCTATAATTGTCCAATTCTGCCTATGACATGGTTAGTTTAATTCTGCAACAGTGGTAACAAGATGGTCCCTCACACCGCATCTCGTGTCTTATGATGGTTTTATCACTAATACATGTACCATTTTGTTTTCCATCAGCCCAACTCCTTGGTTTTATCTTAGTTACATGGTTACTTGGGGATAATTAGATCTTTACAATATTATTCTAATAGGGAACATACTTTCTCTTTCCATTTATTCCATTTCTCCTGGTCTCTCAATAAATTCAAATCATCCCAAAGTTTCATAGTTTTCTTTATATACCTCTTGTTCAGTATGAGAAAAAAATTTATCCACAGTTCATTTGAACTTTGAACAGAGTATGACCTATTTTTTAATATATATATATAAACATATTTTATTTTATAAATATATAAAATTATATAACATATAACATATAATATATATTTAATTAACACTGCAGTTATAGAAGAAAGCAGTTGATTTTTTTCTGTTTTGATTTTCTACCTAGCCTCTTTATGAAACTCTCTTAAATGAGTTTTTCAATTGTTCTAGATAGTATCACCTGAAATAATGATTTCTTTTGTCCCTTTTTCAATATTTCTACTTATTTTTTATTACTTATTGTATTGACTCTACTCTAAGAGAAGGAATTGAACTGTATTAATTATGGCACGTATTTGGGCTGAATTCTGACTTTAGTAGAAACTGTACCTCATTATCAACTTAAGAAATTATTTTTCTTCTAATTTCTTGTTTGCTATTAAAAAATAAATCAGGTATGGGTATTGAGATCTATTCAATGTTTCTATTCAGTGTTTCTTCCTACCTGTGTAATGTTTATGGTGATGAGGTCACTTTCATTTTGAGATAAATATCACTTGGTCATGATACATTTTCTATTTGCTCTAGGTTCAGAAAATAGACCCAGAGAATTCTTGTGTGTGTGTGTGTGTGTGTGTGTGTGTGGTGTGTGTGTGTGTTTTCTGGATTTGAAATCAAGGCTATGAAGCTTACAGAATTGGTTAGGGAAACTCTCATTTTCTATTCTTTGGATCAGTTTATATCACACAGATCTTATAATTTCCCCAGGGATCTGAAGGAGCAAAAGAAAAAGAACTATGGGCTTCCTTCTTTCCCTTACTTCCTATGTCATTATGTTTAGTGTAATGATGAGTAAGAAAGGATATGATAGGATTCTTAGACATTCTTGTTACTTAGAATGCAATTTGCTTTCCTTCTGAATTCAAGCAAGTTCTGGTTGGAACAGAGAATATGGCCCCAGGGGCGATAGTGCCCCACATTCCTATCACTTTACTTAATGTTAATGTAAGATGTTTATACTTGCTTTGAGTCTCTCTGAAATCGTAGGATCATGAGGCATTCGAATGCTATATGCAAATAGGGTAGCAAGGGACTGAGGTGCTCATGGCTATCTCCCCCATTCCCTATGCTTCCTTGTTCTATTGGACTTCGCTCATAAAACACAAGCTCAAAATGTAAATTGTTTTAAAACTGTGACAGCAAAGCATGAAACCAAGCATGCAACCTTTCTGAATGAGGTGCCCTGTGTGACTGCACAGGTTATGAACCCGTGAAATCTGCCCTGTTTTTGTTGTTGTTGTTGTTGTTGTTGTCATTGTTGTTTTAATTATCAAAGTATAGTTACACTGGGGTGCCTGGCTGGCTCAGTTGGGGGAGCATGCAACTCTTGGTCTTGGGATTGTAAGTTTGAGCCCCACATTGGGCATAGAGATTACTAAATAAATAAATAAATAAAACTTTTAAAAAGTATAAGTTGCATACAATGTTTTATTGGTTTTAGGTGTACAATTCCATACAATTCTCAGTGCTCACCACAATAAGTGTAGTCACCATCTGTCATCATATAATATTATTACAATATTAATGACTATATTCACAATATTGTAATTTTCATCTTCACAACTTATTTTATAATTGGAAGTTTGTACCATTTAATCCCCTTCATCTGTTTCACCTTTTTCCCATGTCCCACCACTCTGGAAGCCACCAATTTCTTCTCAGTATTTAAGAATCTGTTTGGTTGAGGAGCCTGTGTGGCTCAGGAAGCTGGTCATCTGCTTTTGGCTCTGGTCATGATCCCAGAGTCCTGGATTGAGCCCTCCACCAGGCTCCTTGCTCAGCGGGGAGTCTGCATCTCTCTCTACCCCTAACCCCACTCATGCTCTCTCTCTCTCTATCTCCCAAATAAATACAGTTTTTTAAAAAAATTAAACAAAGAATCTGCGTGTGTTTTTTGTTGATTTGTTTTGTTTTTGAGTCTCCATATGTAAGTGAAATCAGATGGTATTCATCTTTCTCTGACTTATTTCACTTATATAATACCCTCTAGGTCCATCCATATTGTTACAGATGGTAAGATCTCATCCTTTTATGGCTGAGTAGTATGCCTGTGTGTGTGTGTGTGTGTGTGTGTGTATTAGATCTTCTTTATCCATTCTTCTACTGATGGATGCTTGGGTTGCTTCCATAGCTTGTCTATTATAAATATTGGTCCAGTAAACATAGGAGTAGTGCATGTAATTTTTCAAATTAGTGTTTTCATTTTCTTTGGGTAAATACCTAGTAGTGGAATGATTGAATCATATTGTAGTTCTGTTTTCAAAAGGAATCTCCATATGATTTTCCACAATGGCTGTATCAATTTACATTCCTTCCAATGGTGTACAAGGGTTCCCTTTCTTCCATCCATGCCAACACTTTTTATTTCTTGTCCTTTGATACGAGCCATTCTGACTGGTGTGAGGTAATATTTCCTATCCACTGAAGGAGAGAAGAAAAGTTGTTTATGATAGTTGATAAGGGGTTAATACTCAAAATATATAAAGAACTTACATAACTCAACACCAGAAAAAATAATAATGCAATTAAAAATGGGCTGAGGTCCTGAATAGACATTTTTTTCCAAAGAAAACATATAAATGGCCAGCAGACATATAAAAAGATGCTCAACATCACTAATCACCAGGGAAGTGCAAATCAAAACCACAGTGAGATATTACTTCCCACCAGTCAAAATGGCTAGTATTAAAATATGTCCTGTTTTTAACCAAAAAGCTAATTAGAAACTATTCAAATTGAAATGTATCTTGAATATTTAAAATATCAAATAAGGAAAATGATCAAGTTATTATTTTTACCTCTTTCATTTAAGGATTTTACCTCATTAGTCATTTATTAATAAATATACTCATGTTTTCAACTGACTACTTTTTTTTAAAGATTTTATTTATTTATTTGACAGAGATTACAAGTAGGCAGAGAGCAGGCAAAGAGAGGAGAAAGCAGGCTTCTTGCTGAGCAGAAAGCCTGACACAAGGCTCAATCCCAGGACCCTAGGATCAGAGCCTGAGCCAAAGGCAGAGGCTTTAACCCACTGAGCTACCCAGGCACCCCTCAACTGACTGCTTTTTTGACTTGATGTTTTTGTCTTGATAATTTGTATTATGTTTTATTAATCACTTATTTTTTTTCATTTCATTTTTACTTAAGTTTTTCCAAGCATGCTTTGTATTTTTATTCTTTTAATAGTTTAAAATTCTTAACACATGCTTCACATATTTTCCAACAATATGCAGAATTAATACAGAGAATTGATCACATCTATTCTCCTTCCCAATATCCTTGTATACTATTCATTCCTTTCAACCCCCTCATATTCCCTCTTGTAATCATTTGGGTCTTGGCTCTGGATTATTCAGCATAACCATATCTGTATTATGACAGTGATTTCTTTTTCAACAATTTTTCTTATGTTCTTTGCCTATTCTTGGACTCAGAGGAACTTATTTTCTGAGATACAAAGAAGTATATGTTCAAAAGCATGCCTGAGTTTCCATGTGGGTGGGTATGTTAAACTGTCTATTTCTAATAGTTTCAACTACAAATGTACGCATATTTTTTTTCTCATACACTTAGTTCTCCACCACTATTTACAACCTCAGCATGGCAGACCATCCAATCTATTATGAAGGCCAGAAACCCAAGTGCCCTCATGATACATTTGCCTTCCTCACAACTCTCTTCTTACCCACCACCAGTTCATCACTAGTTTCTACTGGTTTTTGAGTTCTAAAATTTTATGCTATTTTCACCTCTCTCCATCATCATCCCCGCCACCACCACTAATGTTTCACTGTAATTTGTTTTCATCTCTCACCTAGAAAACAGGGAAAGGCTTTTAGTTGCCACTACTCTGTCTTCTTAGAGTCCCCTTCCAAGCCATTCTCTTCTATTTCAGGGTGGTAGTTACAAAATATATCTTTGATTTTGTTCCCAATCTTTTCTCTTGCTTAAATTGTCCTACTATACTCCCTTTGTTCATTGGACAAAGCTAAATTTCTTCATTATGCCTTATAAGAACTTGAATGATCTACAACCTTTGTGGGCCAACTTGGGCCATGTTGCATAGGTGCGCTGCCATTATTCAGTTTTTATGACTTTTTATGCTCCAATGCAAATGGCACTTTGCTCATACTCATATCTCTTGCTCCTCACCACTACCCCCCTCCCCAGGTCATCCAGTACCTTCTATAGTTTCTTTACCTTCACAGTTCCTTCCTGAGTGAAACCCTTTCTTTACATTTTGTAAAACATAACATCTTAAAATATGCTATCAGTATATGTGATCTCAGTTAATACCACTCTTATTGCAGTTACAACTGTACATTACTTTGTGTGATTGTTAAATGAATGTCTATCATCATTAGACAAATTAAACATCATTGTATATTTTACATATTTCTCTTTTGTCTAATAAGATGTCTTCCATGTACTCTCAACAAATATTAAATGTATGAATCAACAAATTAATAAGCTGATATTCATTTTTGCTGGAGTACAACCTAGACAAATTCTTTCAGTGAAGCTCTTTGGATAGTAAAATGTTTGAGTGTCTCCATAAATAATTTTTACATTTGAATGCTAAATTAACTGAGGATAAGTCTCTAAGTTCAAACTTTTATTTTTTTCTAAAACCTCCAAAAGTTTTGACTCATGGTCTTCTAGAAATCAAGAGTAGTCAGTGAAATTGTCAAGCTGAAACTTTTCCTTAATGTTTTGTCTGTAGGATGCTTTATTTTCTTCGGGAAGTTTTTAGAATTCTCTTTTACCTTGAAATTCTTAAAATTCACTGAGATGCATAAAATTCACTGAGATGCAAAAGGTCATAAAGGTATGACCTTTTTTTTAACATTGCTTAAAACTCAGTGACCCTTTCTTTCTTTCTTTCATTCTTTCTTTCTTTTTTAAGATTTTATTTATTTATTTGACAGAGATCACAGGTAGGCAGAGAGGCAAGCAGAGAGAGAAGGGGGGAAACAGGCTCCCTGCTGAGTAGAGAGCCACATGCAGGGCTTGATCCCAGGAATCTGAGATCATGACGTGAGCAGAAGGCAGAGGCTTAACCCACTGAGCCACCCAGGCGCCCCTCTTCCATCCAAAGAGTATACTTGTTACAGACAAGGAACATTTTTCTTTTATAATTTATTTTGTTATTATTGCCACTGCTTTCACTCTGATATTTTTTAAGGAATCCCTATTATTTAGGTATGGACATTCTGGACTGATTCTTCTCTCTCTCTCTTTCTTTTTCCTTTTTTTTTTTTAGAGAGAGAGAGAGGGTGAAGGGGACAGGTTCAGGAAGGGACACAGGGAGAAGGAAAGAGAGACTCTTAAGCAGACTCCAAGCCAAGGACAGAGCCTGACTTGGTGCTTGATTTCATGACCCTGACATCATCCCTGAGCCAAAATCAAGAGTCAGATGCTTAATCAGCTGAGCCACTCAGGTGTCCTGGATTGATTTTTATTTTATGCTCTATGTATCTATCATTTTGCTACAAATTCTAATAAATTATCATGACATTTCATTCCAGGCTGTAAATCTTATTTTTAGTCAAATTCTTCTACTTGTTCATTTTGTCACATTCTACTTTTATAATAAAATATTTAGTTTCCCCCCAAAATATATTTTCTTAGTTGTCAACTCTTAAAGACTAAATATCCTCTCATTTCTCTCTGATGATTTTTTTTTAAGATTTCATTTATTTATTTGTCAGAGAGAGAGCGAGCATTCACAAGCAGGGGGAGTGGCAGGCAGAGGGAGAAGCAGTTTCCCTGCAGAGCAAGGAACCTGATGTGGGACTTGATCCCAAAACCAAAGGCAGATACTTGATCAACTGAGCCACTCAGGTGTTCCAACTTTGAGGATTCTAAATAGAATTTTTAAATTTTTCTTCTCTTCTCTGTTCATTTCTATTTGGTCCAGGCAAAAATGTTTTTGTTGTTTGTCCAAGTCTATCTTTTTAATACTCTTATTTATGTAAAATACCTAATTTTGTTGTTGTTGTTTTCTGTTACATTAATGAATGAATGGCTAGGTTCCTTAGTATTGGTAGATGTCATAGGCTTTGCCCAGCAGATTTTCAAGTAACTTTCTCTGACAGAATACTGCAGTGCTTAGACTCTGCCTTACTGGGAAGAGGGGCTGGTATTCTTGACTGGATGACCCTATTAGAATGCATTGATATTTCACTGGTATGTAGTGGGATGAAGCCATCCCAACTACGTATGTAAAATACCCACCTCTTACTTTCAGTCAAATCAAGGAGAGGCTTTTGTTTGTCTTTTCCTGGGTAGATCACCTTTCTCTTTACAGACCCATCCATCCACCCCTCATCTATAAGAGAATTACTTCAAAGCCCTTCTCCTTCATCCACTGAAAGAATGATCCCCAGAAATATAGTTGGTTTTCTTTAGAGAACAGTTGAATTTTGTCCTACAATCAGTGCTTCTGCCTTCTACTTGGTGAAATGGACCAGCCCAGCCATATAAACAAGGCCCTGGTCTTCTGATAACTGGCCGAAGAGTTCTTCTATTTCTTTTAATTAGTTTACTCTGGGCTTGAGTTCTACTAGATTATACTTTACTTTTTTTTCCTGTGAGTGTATCAAGCTGATGTTTGCTCTATTCTTCTTTACACTGATCTCATCTGTTTTCTGTCACCCAGTAATTTCTGTTCTGAAAAATTTTTGAAGGTTTTTCTTGTTTTCTAGCACTGTCAAGGATTTAGTTCATTTGTTCTCTCTCTTCTCCATTTCCTGGCCATAACATATTAAAAGGTTTTGTAAGAGATTGAACAATTAAAAAAAAAAATGTCTTGCCATCCTGATTCAATCTCCTCCATTTCTTTTTCTGTCCCTTCTAGACTATTACTACACTAGGGAAGAATATGTTCTTAGTCTCTGTGACATCAAGTATGATGCCATCTTCCCTGAAAGTTTTCAGTAAATGCATAGTACTAATAAAAGTGACGTGGGTTTAATTCATTTTTCCTTGTAATTAGAGTTTTATAGAATGCACTATCCTAAAAGGTAATATTTTAATAAAATGTATAGGAACAAAAATTGAATTATGAAACAAACTTTTTGTTGTTAATTAAATGCTTAACTTTAGAAGAATTTGGATGCATAATACTAAGGATTTTGATTATAAAGTTTTACTCTAGTTATATGTATATTTTTTCTATTATAAACAAAAAAGATAAATTAGTAGAGCAGATGCAACAAAAACAAACATTAATAATTCTCCTTTGCTCTTTAATCTACACACTCAAAATCTTCTGTCTTCTGAATAATCTTTGACCTTGAACTTGCAGTTCTACTTGTAAAGTAGTTCACAGCACATGAAAGACAAATGGAGGGGCGCCTGGGTGGCTCAGTAGGTTAAAGCCTCTACCTTCAGCTCAAGTCATGATTTCAGGGTCCTGGGATCAAGTCCCACAACAGGCTGTCTGCTCAGCAGGGAACCTGCTTCCCCCTCTCTCTGCCTGCCTCTCTGCCTACTTACTTGTGATCTCTCTCTCTCTCTTTCTCTCTCTCTGTCAAATAAATAAATAAATAAATAAATAAATCTTAAAAAAGACAAATGGAGCAACCAGCCATTGAGGCAAAGGAGTTGTGAATCTTTAATCATTGGTTAAACATGTTCTTTTTGTCCTTCTCTAATATATAGTCATAGTTGTATTAAAATCAATCATAATGATCATAATTCCCAATTATAATAAGTCATAGTTCCCAATTAATTAGTAATCTTTATGTACATTTCTTATAATTGAGTAAATGTAGCCCTCGTTTAGTTCCTTGTTATGGAAAATTTTGCCCTAAAAAGAATGCATATATTTGAAATTTCTTTCAGACTCTACATAATTTAAGAAAGTTTTGTAAAGTGAACAAATAGTGACCAACCCAGATTACTTTCCCCTAAACCTCATAAAGTCAAAGCAGAATATTCATCTCTGTGAATCCTGTGTTCTCGGGGCTTCATGGAGAGAGTTCTGTAATGCATCCTACTGGGAGCATACTCTGTTACTAATGCTTCCTATATTAAGAAATTTCTATCTTCAAGCTTTAATGAATGGGTATTAACACATCTTGTAATTAAACATGGCTTTTCAAGAGTATTCCCAGTGCAAATTCTTCCTTTACGTAGCCATTTTGACTGATCCACACCAAAGGTTTTATACCAGTACATCTTTTTCTTTGGTAATGGTTTCATTAGCACCAGTTCACAATCTTTTACTTTTAATCTGTAAGGCTTTAATGTCAGAGAGGGAGATTGATGTTACTGCTGCTACTGAAATATTAGGCTTAGACTAAGCACACTATAAAGTGACATGAGACGTTCAAGGTGTCTCAATCCTGACAGAAACTACTCATTATCTAATTAGGCTCTGAAAGCCTTAGCAGAAATTTCTGGCCTTATGTGAAAACGTTTCAAGAGGAGCACATCATTGAAAGGTTCAGTTTTAAGGATAGGATGCCTTACTGTACAAATAGAATTCTGATATTTTGGAAGTTGTGATATCTGACAGGTCTTATTATCTTAAGATAATTCCCTCATCCTCTGTGATTTTTCTCTGCTATAATTCTATAGCTATTTACCCATTTTCCTAGTTATTTCTACCATGTAAATTTTATACTGGAATTAACATCTTCAATATATGTATGTTTTCTTTAAACCATATTTGCTTCTTGACCTGTGTTTATCTAATTAATGTAGAAAATTTAATTGGTCTAAATTCCCAAAAGTATGCTTTTCAGAGGATATGGCAACATAAACATTTGTTTTAAAGTGGGAAAATCTTCAGTTTGATGAATAGAGTTTGCCTGCTTAAAGTGCTTTGTTCCCAATAATGGTCACAGTAATAGGAACTGAGTTAGAAGGCCCATCCCAAATTTTCATACATTTAGCCTTCTTAACTTATTTCTTGTGAAGATAGCTGGACATGATATAAAATAATACTATACTGTAAATGATCTAGAGGAATTCTAACACTTAGGTACAGTTAGGTACTTTTATCCCCAGTTTTTTGTTGTTGTTGTTGTTTTTGTTTTTGAGCTGTGCATCACACATCAATCTTATCAGATTAGGAAGACTTGAAGCTCATATGAGTAGTTCTACCTCTAGTTTAGGATTGCAGGGAAGCTGATTTAAACACCATTTTCAGGTTTTTGAAGCAGTGTAACTCAGAGCTTAACTCAGTATAAGCTCTGAAGTCTGGGCAGATGAAACTCTGAATTCTATCTCTGCCACTTTCAAATGTGACCTGTCAAATCACATAACCTCCTAAGCCTCGGTTTTCTTATTAGTAAAATAGGCACAATAGGCCTTATTTTAAAAGTTACTGTGAAATGTAAATGAGATGCTATGTATATGCATTTACCATGGTGCCTGGTCCATAGTAAGTGTTCAATAAATGTTTAACGTTACTCTCCTCTTGTACTCACGTGAGAAACTATGAACTAAGAGAAACCGTCCTGGTTGCATTACTGAGTTTGTTTCTCTAAGCCAATTCTCTCCTTTAACTAGTGGCTATGCAGGAAAAGATGATACACAGTGACATATTGCCATGGGATGGTGTGAAACACTTATTTTGCTACAATACATCTTGGTCTCTGCATTTGAACAAACTTCCATAATAAAGCATATATCAGATGTGTGTGTGTGTGTGTGTGTGTGTGTGTGTGTGTCTGAGTTTGTGTTTTTCTTGCACCCTATTTTACTTTTTGAAACAGATCTTTTCTCCCAGATCACAGGAATGGATGAAAACTTAGTGTAGGACAATAATAGTATTTTACCCACTCTGGTCACAGGCTCTAAGGCAGGGATGGGGGCCCATGGCCCTGTTAGGTAGAGTAAAAGTAAATCCCTAAGATTCCTTAAATTGTGTATATTACTGTTATAACAATTTGCTCATAAATACACACTGATTTTTTTTCTGCTTAATATAAATTTTCCCAGATTTTTTGATCAATAACTTAAGATGTACATTAAAAATTTAACTTCATGCATTTAGCATTAAGTGTTAGAGTCCTCCAGTGACAATATAATGAACATGTCACTAACTTGCTTCAGAAGAGAGGTTTCAGTTACATTTCAAGGTTATATGTAACTAATAAAATATACAAATAGATGTATAAAGATCATTTTTCTGATAAAGTTAATATTTCATGTGGTCTAAAATACTCGTCTAACTGGTAGGGGCCAGAGGGATTACAGAGTCACACACCCAAACTCCCTTTCTTGTCTTATTCTCTTCTACTGTAACTGGGGTGGGGAACTTAGTCCTTGGCAGCCATATCCGAGAGCTTTTTGACTAGACCTTCTTTTTCTCTCCCTTCATCAACAGTTTAGTGTTCCAGGGATTTCCTAGTATTAAACTACCCCAATTACTTGTCTCCCAACCCTTATCCTTGCCTTAGATTATGGGGCTGGGTTGGTAAGGTATTATGACTGGTCCAGTCTATGTTATAAACCCACTCCTGTAGGCTGAGGTTTAGGGTCTGTTACATAAGATAGATAGGAGTACTGAGTATATTCTCAGATACGCATGCACACACAGCCAAAAAGATATGCTGCATTTATTTAGGTATGCTGTAAGAGAAAAATCAACCTATAACTTACTTACGTGAGGAAGTGAAGACGTGTGATATTTAGGATAATATCAGTATCTCCAGTTTGGCTTGAATAGAAAGTGGGAGTAATAGTAAATGAGTTTTGGAGTTTAAATTGGGACCACACTATAGAAAGTCTTGTTTATGGGTCTAGCAGATTGGATATGTTGCTGAAAGCTTTGATGTTTTCTGAGAACAAGTACTATAATAAGAGCTATATTTCAGTGCTATGTAGCTGGGATTTTAGTATGGATAGCAGGAGGTAGATATTAAAGAGGAAAAGAGCTCTAGAATGTCATTTCAATAGATTGAGGAAGAGGTTAGAAGGTGATTACAATAGATTCAATATGAGTTAATGAGGATCATAACTGTGGGGAGAAGAGTGAAATGAGTGACTGAGACATTATCAAAGTAGGCACAAAGGGATTAGTGGCTGTCACAGGAGCAGGGAATCAATAGGGGGATAAGAATAGAAATAATGAAGAAGACTGTAAGACTGCAAACCTGGCTGATTATGAAGATTATGGTGCTTTTATAAAAAAGAAAAATAGAAAACATAGCGGGAGGAACTGGTTTACAGGGAAAGAATAATGAGCTCTTTTTTGAGCATATGGTATTTGAAGTTAAAGAAATGTCCAGAAGGCAGTAAACTCGTGGTGCTAGAATTTCATAGAATGATCAGTTGTTAGACGTGCGTGGAATCAGTTACAGATGAGAGACAGTTCTGTGATTATAAATCCATACATGCATGCACACACATATATGTGTATATATGAGATGTGTGTGTAATATGTGCATGAGGGTAGGTGGGTGTGAGTGTGCACCTGCGTAGAAAGAAAGGAAAATTTTGTGGGAATGTTACTGTGTAGAGTGTACTGGGATGTGACATTAGGAGGCTATAAACCTCGTTATTGGAAATAATGGTTAGTTTATATAATTGGGGGAAACAGACTAGAGATGATAACTGTTTTCTAAAGTCTTATGGGCTATTAGTTGGAAGAGAAATAGGATGACAGTCTGGCAGAGACTGCAAGAGATTGTATTTTTAATAGAGAAACTTAAGATCCTGTAATTCAGATCCAATAACATCCAGTTGTTAAGGATGTTTTCTCTTATATAAATGCCATAATTTAGCATCTACTGAGGGTCAGACAGGAGACTAAATAGACTTGTATTAGTTTCCAATGGCTGCTATAATAAATTACCACACTTTTGGTAGCTTAAAACAACAGAAACTTATTGTCTTAGGGTTCTAGAGGTCTGAAGTCCGCGAAATCACTTTAACTGGACAGAAATCAAGCTGTCGGCAGGGACATTCCAGGGGAAAATCCATTGCTAATCTCTCCCAGCTTCTGGTGGCTGCCGGTAGTCCTTGATTTCCAACCCAACAGTCTCCATCCCCTGACATCATGGTCGCACTGCTGCCTTTTTCTCTGTGTGTACCAGATGTCCTTCCAACCCCCTGTGCAAGAATACCTGTGGTTGACTTCTGGTCTCCAGATGAATTCACCATCTCACTATTCCTTAATCACATCTGCAAAGACTTGCCCATACAAAGTGACATTTACAGATTCCAGATATTAGGAACAGATGTAGTTTCTGGGGCTGCTTTTCGGCCTCCTGTAAGACTCTTCCTCACACATATCTTCACGTAGAGAGACTCTAGGAGGGAGGTACCCTATTTTTAATCCCTCTTAAGCAGAATGGGAAAATGAGCCTTGAAGACCCCCATAGCTACACATAGCTAGTAGGGGTCAGAACTTCACTTCAAGCATAGTTTTGCCATTTCCAGAGGTAGAACTTTTTTTTTTAACTGTCGCACAACTTCACCTTAAACTGCTGTGAGCATCTGTGTTTCCGTTTTCCATGCATTGTACTGATTCTGCACTGAGCTGCTTCCATAATAGGCACAATTTTATGAATCTCAAAGTGAAAAGAGGTGGCACTCACATTAAGTAGTATGGCAGCTACAAAATGTTACATCTCGCTGACCATTGTTAGAAGTACTTGAAAGTACTTACTGGCAGGCAGGCACTCAAGATCTGAAGAGATCTGACAAATAAAAATCCCCTCAACTATGACTTTCCACCAGCAATTGATACTGTTTCAGGAATCCAAGAGTATCTCTCTCTCTCTCTCTTTTTTTCTTCCTTTTGCCTTGTCACAACCTCTTCTTCCCCTCTTGTCATCAAAAAATTTTTTTCTCAAGCCTAAGACAGATTTTTCATATTTATAACAGCAATGATAATTTACAACCAGCATGGATTTATGTTCACATAAATTTGTTGTACACAGCACATCGTAAGTGTAGCCCCAGCCTGTATCTACAAAGCGCTTTTCTTTCCCCTCCCAGGGCCATCAGATGTGTTGTAGATTTAACCTCTCATTAATCCTTGCCAAACACCATGCAGGTGTTATGATCCACAGTTTATGGATGTAGAACAAGCAAGAGTTGGCGTGTGTTCACAAATTTGAAAAAGAGATAAATTATCTGTCTTATATAGAATGTTGCTTGAAAAGAGAGGTCATTAGAAGGTGACCACCTGGGCATGTGGAAAAACACTCTATCAATATCAATAATAAGGAATGGTGGATTTGGTAGTGGGAACCCAGGATTACATGGTCTTAATTCCCAATTCCAAAATGAGCCTGGGCATCTCAATGGAATTTTGTAGGGTTTTTTTTGTTGTTGTTTTTGTTTTTGTTTTGTTTTGTTTTGTTTTAGGGTGTGTTATTTACTTTCTTAAACACAAAAATGATCACTGTACCACAGAATCCTAGCTCCCATGAGTGAAATGCGGAGGTCAGTTTTAAATGTAGCCCTCAGACAAGGTGTCGGTAACCATTTCACATGTGATCAGTCTTCTAAAAGGACAAGTGGGCAAGTGATACCTTTCCTATTAGAAATATTTAGGTGTAACAACCTAATACAATCACATAGGTGATGTAGAATTCTTCTAAAGAGCAAAGAAAATGGGTTTTCTTCATTATTTATGGTTCTCAAATACTTTTTTTCTTTAGTAACTTAAAAGGAATAATATAGCAATCTTCCCAAAGGAACACTTAGAGTAACTAGAGAGACTGTAAGCCCCTTCTTATAACCCACTGCCAAAGGCTCATCTTCTTTTTTTTTTTTTTTTTTTTTTGCTTGTTTTTGTTACACCTTGTAAGCTTAATTATACTTGGGTTTATCTTTTTTTAGTTAAAAGAAGACAAAACAAAAAGATGTTCTTTGGGAATAAAACTATTCCCTATGTGCTTAGACATTCTTTTGTAGGGAAGACTAATACCATTTAATTCAGTTCAACAATGAGTTACTGAATTGGTATAAGCCCCATCATGGGGATGGTGCTTCAAGAAATGCAGATTAAAATTTTGTACGTGTGTCTGTGTGTATGCCTTGTGGAAGTTAAAAGTCGTATAGAGATGACTATTATTTAAGACAAAAATAGGCTCCATACTTTGAGACAGATTGAAACAAACTGCTATGGGTCATTAAGGGAAGAGGGTCAAGATATTATAGCCAAATGTGAGAATGGAAGGTTTTATGCTGAAAACACCATTTGGCTTTGAAGAATGATGAGCATAGATTGAATACAGTCTGTGGGGAGGAAAATCGGCATGGGTTAAGTAAGGCCTTTACTGAAAGCAACACGTATGTTTTGGTTGCCATGTGGGGAGCAGTACCGGATGGACTGGGATAATCACTTGAGTCACGCTAAGAACAATCCTCAGTGCCAAAATGTAGCATGCAAGCTTCATCCTGTGTGCAAAGGGAACTATTTGGAAGGCTTTTGTACAAGTGAGATACTTGATGCCATTAGACTTCAGGAATATTTATTTAGCTAATTTGCAATAATAGTTTGAAGTGGGACTAAAAGGAATTTGGAGAGCTGGTTAGGAGACACAGTAAGAGGTAACGAGAAACCTGTTAGAAGTGGTGGAAATGGAATAAAAACGAAGGGATTGATTAAGGAGTCACCATAGAAGTAGAATTAACAAGACCTGGAAATAATTGGAAATAAGAAATGAATCCATTGGGTAGCCAAATTTGACCTTGGATATAGTCTACAGAAATAACTACTAGGAAGACACAGATGTATGAAATGCAAGGAAGGTGATAAAATTACTTTTGAAAACCTCCTCAAATATATGTTCAATTAAACATATATTTTCTCTCACATTTTTTCTTAATACCACGTTACATTTGCTTATTTACTTAATTATTACTCACTTTATTTACATTTGGTTAGGTGACAAAACAAATCACTGAAGTGAACTGAGTGACACAAGGAAACAAAACATGGTCACCACCTTCATCGAAACCATCACCACTTTGAGGAAGCATAGGACAACAGATACGTGACTCTGGGACAAATATTTCTGTGGGGATGATGGGAGCTTTCTTACCTCTCTGTGGTTATCTTGGTGAATATTTAGCAACATAAAAGGTACTGAATATTCATTGAGTAATGATTGAGATAGTAAGTAGTAGATACTATAGATATTCATAGGAGTAAAGATCATTTCATTTATTTGGTCGAGCAATTACTCTGATTAAGACTTCATGATAGGCTGGAAAGGCAGTTTCTACCTTCAAGGCATTTACGGTTTGAGACTGGGAAACGTACTATAAATAAATAAGTACAATCAAAAGTTAGCAGGTACAGGGTAGATCAAAAGAATGGATCAGTGACTAATCATGTCAGGATGTAGAAAGGAATACCACAGCATGTTTATCTTTCCAAATTACACCTCTTTTATTTTCTTTTTTATTCCTCTTCATTCATAAAAACATTAAGTAATGATGGTAGAGACTGTAGAAAACATAAAGAAATGAGTTTAACTTTTCTCATATAAAAGTTGAACTTTATTTATTCAAATAGCCTTTTACTCTAAGGTGAACTCACCTCCTGTATGGACTTTAAGTTTCAATTTAGTGTGAGAATTTAACTAATAAATTAAAAATAATGCCCATTCCTTAGTTCACTCCAATCACAATTTACTCCTGCTCCCTCCTTCCTGTCCTTTACAAAAGTTAGTTACCTATGGATTACTGTCACCCTAAGCCTGACTTACTTGTGTGAGTGTGTGTGTGTGTGTGTGTGTGTGTCCTTGTAACTATCACTATGCCTGGTCCTTGGTAAGTGCTCAACAAATGTTTAGCAAATCAAAATGGAGTTTTTTCCCTTTTGACTCAATACTAGCTTAATACCTAGAGACATGTGGTGCTAATATTTAAGATGGATTGGTTCATTCTGTTTAAGTAGCACATAACCATTCACAGACCATTGAATTTAGTACTATTAAAGGGTAATTTTCCTTCTGGGAATTGGGCCTGTTGCAGATATATTTTACATATTCAGTCTTTTTTATCATCACTAGGCAGGTAAAGAGATTAAAATAAAAGGTGTTTTCAAGTGTGCAGTTGTACACGTAAACTGCATTTGGAAATGGCTATGTATTCCAAGAAAAATATGGAATTATTCAATGTGCTTACACCCAGAACTATCCAGAAGTCACCTGTCATTTTTTAAAGATGAAAATATTAATGTTTAATTTCTGTACTACACTAGCCACCCAAATGACTTAGAAAAGCTATAACTTCCTCCATTTTGTATCAGTGTAATAAAGCTCAATGGAATTAATTGTAAGCCTGTTTTACCCAATTTTATACTTTTTTTTTTTTTTATGATATCACCTTATTTATATGTGGAATTAAAAATTGGAAAAAACCACAAACAAACAAACAAAAAAGCTCAGATACAGAGAACATATTGGTGCTTACCAGAAGTGGGGGCAGTTGGAACAAATAGGTGAAAGACATCAAAAGATACAAATTTCCAGTTAGAATATAAATAAATCTTTTGGCCCATTGTGATACTTTCAATTTGTTTTATTGTGCTTAATGTAATGTTTTTACTATTGCCTCTAATTCACACATCTTAACAACTTAAAAGAGAGCTTTTGTGTTTTATTTTTTCAAATAAGTTCCTTTTAGAATATGAAAATGTAATACTTCATAGCCTCTCAAACCTGTTGGAGAGAACTTCATGGCAAATTGCTTTGACATACGTTCTCTCCTTTCTTAGTATAGCCCTGTGACTGGGTATTTCTGTTCTTATTTCATTTTTACTGAGTAAAACCTGAGGCCTCAAGGGGCTAAGAGACAGCTGGAAGCCATGTGTTTTCAGGTACCACGTGTAGAGCCAGAGTTAGAGGGGAAGGATTTGGGTCCCTCTGTTTGTTCTCTCAAAATTCAGATAAGCAAATCAGCCATACTACCGATGGCCAAATCACATAGGATATTTATGCTGAGTAATAACATTTGACATCGTGAACATTTACACATGCCAAGCCCCACCTAAGTGTTTTATATGTGTTAGCTCTTTAAGCCTTACCACAATTTTGTGGAAACAGAGGCACAAAGAAAATCACCCAAGGAAAACACACCTAGTAAATTATTAAACTAGGATGTGAGCCCAGCCAGTCTGCACTGTGATGCCTTAAATGTTACTGTCTTTGCCTGCGTTTCCATGAAAGGAACAGATTTAATGAAACAAATATAAACTGTTAATGCCTTCTAAACTACACTACCAATCAGTAAACTTAGAGAAAGTTATCCTTGAACCATGTAATTCTGTGAAGTATTGTAGTGGAAATTGAATTTGTTTCCACATTCTAAGAGGTAACTTTTATTAGTGGTCACTCATTAATTTTTTATATATTTAATATCTGATTAGAATTTTACTGTGTGGAAAATCCCTTCCTATTCATTATATAATTTAGAATTACAGAACTTCATAATATAAATGAATTTATTGACAAATGAATTTTAATGACAAAGACCAAGTTTTAGAGAGGTTCCATGACGAACACAAAACACAAAGCACTTAACCAAGCTCAAAGCCAGATCTTCCAAGGTCATTCCCACACTGAAGAAAAATGTGAGCATAATAAATGAGAGGTGTGTGTGTGTGTGTGTGTGTGTGTGTGTGTGTGCATGTTGTGTACTGACTGTTCTTTAAAAAAAATAATATTTGTAGAGGGGCATGACTTAATTGGCTGACTTGCATGTCTCCTAGGTAAGGCTGTCATTCCCCTGAAAGAGGATCAGGTCCTAGATGAAAATCCTAATCTGTTTAATGGCAAATAGCCAAATGAAAAGATTTAATTGCCTAAATACTTTTGGGAAAGTTTCTAGGTATACGTATGTATTGGATATTTTTAAATAATTAACTCCTTTTAAAAGTCAAATAAGTAACAGTTTTGCTTATTCATTGATTTGTTGCTTGTTCTAATAATTACTGGTGAGCTTATTTATGTGATGGAAGAAAGCCCAGCTGGTAAGACCACCAAATTACATTTTGTTTTCTTTTCTTAAACTCAGTCTGTCTGATGCTCTAATTTGGAAGGCAACATGCTTTTAAGAAGATAATTTATATATTTATTCTATTACTAGTTGAAGAGACACAGAGAAGTTTCTGACACACATGCTTTTCCCATATATACAGGAATTGGACTTGGTGCTATTTAAATAATTTTTCATCATGTGCTTAGGACATTTCCTGTGGCTTTTGTTCATTGAATGGAATAATGTAAAATTAGAGTTTTAAATTATCCCTGGAAGCCTGCAATTAGCAGGCATTCTCAAGAAAACTAAGCAAATAGAGTAAATCATTACTTCCTATGCATTTTGTTCATTTTTCTTAAATTTCATGTCATAAAAAGCCCATAAATAATTTTATTATTGTATCTTAGCTCCAGTTTGAATCCACTAAGTTATCACTAATTATTTAAAATATGCTTAATCAAATTTCAGTAATAATATATAATATGTTGTGTATTATCAAAAATTCTGACATTAATCAAAAGGAAACCATTTGTTCCTGCTGGTGATTTATACAGAAAACCGTCATAATATTCTGTATATTCAAAAGGGTGGACAAGATAAAGTTAAACCTTTCCTTTAAGTCATAATAGAAATACCTGAGCCAAACATCTGAGCCAAACTTACCTAAAGATAATTTATGGTATAGAAGAAGTGAGAAATATAAGTGTGTATTTGCTGTTTCTGGTTAATAATTGGATCTATTCTAAGTTCTTAAAACTCTTCAAAGTGTAGGGATAGAGGGCACATACCTCAATATCACCAAAGCCATCTATGAAAAACCCACCGCAAATATCATTCTCAATGGAGAAAAACTGAAAAAAGAAGTTCTTAAGATCATAATAAATTCATTTTCCCACATTCTTTTTTTCAGAATTTAAAGTCTGTAGTGAGAGATATTCTAAAATGTTCATGCATTTTAAACACTCAGTGTTATAAAATATCATAAAATAGCCTGTGAGCTTCACCAGAGACCTTACTGTGAGCCTCCTCTAGATCCTAACACAGTGCCTGGCTCATAGTGATACTCCATTCCACTCCACTGGCTAAACTGCTTAGTGCTTCCTTCTCAGAAGTCTTCCTGGTGTTCTGTCCTGTACTCCAAGAGCAATTCATTTCTGACGTACATACACTGTATTCTATTGTACTGTGGAGTTTTTGCATTCATCTGTGTATATATGGGGAGGACTGGGAGGAAGCTTATTTCCATGAATAAATTGTAATGCCATTGGGCATAATAATCATATGTAATTTAGTTAGCTAACACATGAATTTTATATAACTCCCCAGCATATGTCATTAAGCATCTTTCTCCCAGTGAATAAAAACAGAAGGAAATATTTGCTCTGGTGGTAGCTAATACCCTTTTTCCATGCTGTTTTTCCATTCTGATGTTACTTTTCTGCCTTGGTATCTCTATCAAATGCTCTATTCCCCAGCCTATTAACAGAAAAATGATTTCTCATCACTCAATTATCCTTAGATATAAATTGGTTTTCCAGGTATTTGAAGTTAATCTTTTAGTCATTATTGGGAATGAAAATCACATACTCTTCTGTCAAAATTTCTGGTTAAAGTAATGCAGGAGACAGACATAAAAGGTAAAAAACATTTATTTATAACCTATTTTGGAGTAGGCCAGTGAGCCTCCTGCTAGCGTGAGGTCACACTCACCCATAAAGATAATTAGATAAATAGATGCTACACCTCCTCACCACCCTGAGCTCCACATAAACACATACATGCAAACTCTTGAGCAAAGTTAAAATCTTCAGAGATGTCCCTAAACATCTGCACATTAGAAAAAGAAATCATAATGATGCATTCTGATTGTTGAGATTTATTTTATTAGACTCTTTTATATGGTATTTCATTTTATCTCAACCTATGGGGAAAGTACTATTACCCCACTTTACAGATGAGAAAATTGAGGCTTAGAGGAACTATGTACCTTGCTCAAGGCCACTAGACTATTTGCCAGAGAGCTAGAATTTTATTCCAGATCACTAGGAATTTAAACCCATTTCCATTTCAATATCATTACCACTAAAATCTGATGCCACTGAAACACTGATCCTACAATAATGCTGGAGAAGTTGGCTAATGCCAGTGTGGGTCTATTAGTCAGGATGCCAGAAGAAAGAGAAGGCGTATCCAGTTGGGTAATTTGAGAAAAGTTAAATATTGACAGTTTACAACAGAGTGGCAGTACCCTCATGCCAATTACAGTGGACATGGTGAATGCTGTAGGCCTGAAGATGTGAACCTCTGTTTAATAGACTATGGAAAGAGAGGTTCCAGAAAGAGGGAGGGAGGGGGAGAGAGGACAGAGCTGCCAGACAGGGCTATGCCTCTTGGTCCAGGAATACAGTGAGATCCTGAAATCCTGATGGTGGGATGAGATGAGGGCATGGTCTTGCTAATCTTTATCATTGGCTGAATTCAGCTGAAAGACAGAAGGCAAGGGAGGCTGAGGACATAGTTGTGCCCATCAGCCACTAAGGAGAAAGGAATGTTGAGAATGGATTTGGGTTAGTAAGCAAGGAGTGTTAATAAGTACATTTTCTCTGCCCCCATCCCTCAGACCCACCCCCATTCTCTATTACCATAAGTGAAAATGGCAGAGACTTAAAAAAAAAAAAAATAGCTGTTAGGTTTGGTGCTCCTTAATCCATGGTTGTGATGCTTTTGAAATGTATTGGTGTGCTTTCAGCATTTCTTAGAGTTTACTGTATTGTGAACAAGGGAAGTATGAAATATTAGTTAAGAACTTCCCTCAAACATATTCTTTAAAGTTTTGAGGATTTCTTTTTATTTGTTTGTTTTTGGTTATGTCAATTCAGATACAGTTTACATAACAAAAGGCACCCATTTTAGTTACACAATTCTATCACTTTTCACAAATGTATACTGTCCTATAGCTAACACTACAGTCAAGATATAGAATATTTCCATCATTCCCAGAAGTTCCAAAGCATTTTTTAATCCTTAATCCCACCCAAGTCAAATTTCACCCTCTTAAATGTTCGGTATCCTCTTTTGCTTCTTCTGATTGTAAATAGGAAAATTGGTAATATTGCCCAAGAGAATGTTGCAGATAGTAGATGCTTTTATGGCAAGTACTTTTTTTTATAAAAGTTGATTTGTGTCCCTACTTTTCTGAGTAGTATAAAGTATTTTTTACTATATATTAGACTGATTTACTATATATTACTATACTTATTTACTACATTTATTATTTATATTATAGATTATATTATTCAACAAGATATATAATTATATTTTATATATATTATATACACTTGTATTTTATAATTTTATATGTAATTATATATTATATAATATATAGATTCACAATCTTGGCTACCAATTGAAATCACCTAGTTCTATTAAATGACCCAATGACCTGATAGCATCTTATTATAGTGGATGTTTAGGGTTAAGACCAAGGCTTCAATAATCTAAGCTTTCCAGATAATTCCATATGTGGTCAAACTTGAGACCCTATAGATCAGACCAGTTGTTCTCAACTCTGACTACACAATAGAATATTTTGGGCAATTGCTTAAAAATGCCTTTCCCCACTCCCCATTCTGATTTATATGACCTGTTTATAGAAGTTGACTACAGGAAAAAAAAAAAACAAGATTTGAATAACATATTTCTCAGTAGTTGGGCTTTAGTTAATCAAGGTTTTATTATAGTTCTGTGTATCTGGTAGCATTCAGTAAATGTTAAATGGAGGTCCTAATCCCAAAGCAGAGTCAAGAAGAATAAAATATGCTCCCTCTTGGAAGTAAACTGTTTGTGTATTTGAAATAATTATCTTGGCAAACTATCACTTTCTGAAAATTGTCCTCCTAGATAATTTACCTCAAATGGTAAACCTTGTATTTTTAAGAAAATACTATATTTCAACTTTATTTTTTCATCGTAGTATTAAGCACATATATATCTTGCCTCACTTTCATAATTCTCTTCAAGGAAATAGACAGAAAACAAGATTAAAAGACTGAGGATAAGATTTAAACCAATCTCCCACTTGGAAACATAAATGAGGCTATTGCACCTCTGAACCTGAAGAGTACTACTATGTAAAATAGAGCAATGGTACTTTCTGCTTTTATAATGTAAATATATACACAAAGGACTCCTAGACCAATAAGTAGAACAAAAATGAACTAAGCGTCTCATGAAACAGTTATGGGACTAACAAAATATGTACATCTAATATCTTTTTAGATTTCAGGAACTAGTAATAAAAATAACAAAAATCTTCTTTTCAGCATAAAGTTATTGATGATTTATTATGGCAGAAATGCTCATTAACAAAGCCCCTAAACTTGATTCTATAAATAATCAGCATCACGCATGTTTCAATGTGCATTAATAAAGCTAGGTGTCGTATTTAATCCCTCAAATATAAACTAATGCAACAAACAGGGATTTTTTGAAGATAAATGTTCTTGGCTTAAAATTTTAAAAATATAAAGCTTATTTAATGTGACCTTCCCACTACTCATTTAATTATTCTACTTTTTTTTTCTTTTCTTTTTAGGACCGCCTCAGAAAATAGTGTCACCTAAGCAAGAACATGAAGATAGGAAACATGACAAAGTCACAGATAAAGGAAGTGAAAGTGGCACTTCCTGCAATGAGCTCTCGACTTCCAGCTGTGACAGCCATTCAGAGGCCAGCACTCCCCAGGACAACCCACCCAGTGCCCAGCAGGCAACAGCTCACCAACCCAACACCTTAACATTGGATCGCCCTTCCAAAAAGGCACCTGTGCAATGGATGCCCCCACCAGACAAACGCCGAAACAGTGAACTCTTTCAGACACTCATCAGCAAGTCCCGGGAAACGAATCTATCCAAAAAGAAAGTCTGTGAGAAGCTAAGTGTGGAAGAAGAAATGAAAAAGTGTATTCAGGATTTTAAAAAAATCCACATTCCAGATTATTTTCCAGAACGCAAGCGCCAGTGGCAGTCTGAACTGTTGCAGAAGTACGGCTTATAGTAATCGCCACATTCCTGCCGAGTTTCAGTGACATTCGATGTTTACTACAGTGTTGCCGCCTGACTATATCCTAACAATGGTCAGTGTGATTCTTGCTGCTCTTCCTTTTTGTGAACAGTGGACGTGGGACAGTCTTTTCTTTCATTCTTTTTTGTTGTTGTTGTTTTTAGAAATATGATTTTGAAAAAAGAATAAAAAACAAATGTTGATTCAAAATGGCATATCTGATCCAACCCAGTTTGCAAGAATGAAAGTAAAATGTGCATGATCAAGAAGCTTCGAATCTTGATTTTTTTGAACTGTGGTCAACTGGATATGTTTGTTATTTTGTAACTCGCCAAAAACAAATCATCGTATCGCTCCAACGAAAATGACAATATGGGTGAAGCAACATCAAGTAAAATGTTCGATGATGGTTTGGGGGACCCAAATCCAAAACTGTTTAAATGTTAATGCAATAAAACAAGTTATTATTTTTGCATGAACACAATGTAACAAATAAATCACAAGACGTAGGGAAGATCTGTTTGTTGCTTGGAAAGAAAAAATTACAAAAAAATTAAGAAAAAAAAAGTGTTTCAGGTGAAGCCTGTAAATGTAAACTGTCTAGGAGATTGATTTTATTTGTTCTGGATCTGTGATATTTTTGTGTATGTGTATGGTGTTCTGTATGTTAAGATGGTGTAAATATGCCTTATGCTGTTGTGTTATGGCACTGACATTCATCTATTAATGCTAGTCATGATTATTTCTGTGAAATGAGTCCTTACATCAGACTGTGAAAATTGGTCTAATGATGCTCTGAAAGATCCTATTATCGTGTTAATCAAAATAATTGAGGGAAATGGTAAAAAGCTTTATGTATTTATTAAAAAAAGGAAAATATATTAGAATTCCTCGATTTCTGTTGACTCTTCTTTGAAAATACTCAATTGTCACCTTGTCCTCCATGTTCCTTTAAAATCCCAAGCTGGAGAATGATACGTTCAACTGTAATGTTGACAAGTTAGAATTTCGACATAATTCAAAATGGATATAGAGTCCAATCCAGATAGCCCTGGGATTGATTAATAAACCCTTAACCCACAAGAGAAAAAGACTTCAGCTGAGAATGCACTAAACTTCTAGTTTGGCTGACAACCAGATTGAAAGCTTCTCTAAAAACAATTGGGAAGTTACCTCCTACAAATTAAGAGACAAAAAACGTCAATAGCAAGTGGAAAGTTTAGCCTGAATGACAAAAGATTTCTTCCTGATTGTGTGTATGGAAATGAGCTTTCTTACCACAGGCTTTAGTTTTTGCCTCACCATCTCTACAGAAAGAAATACATAATATGAAATTTCACTAAGAAAGAGGCTGAGAGAGAAGGTAAAAATATCTTCAAGAATTGTAGAGGTCCACCTCTGTGGTGGGTTAAAACAAAAATTGAGCAGCACTTGTATCATTTCTTTAATATTACAAGGAGATAAGCATTATTAACTCAAAACCATTTTAATCTACATACATTTTTAGGTATTCTTAGATGTCTCAATCTACTATTATATAAAATACAGTGGACTATTAAAGAAAACACAGATATGTGATTGATTGAGCTTGAATGAACTATTAGGCTTTTGAGAAAGAGCTACTCTCAAATTCTGCATTTCTTTTTTGGGAAGGTTGGGAGTATTTCCAAGGCCTGATGTAGCTGTAACATGATGGTTAAATGAAAAAAGTTGGTGGTTGGATTGTCACAGATCAAATCCCACCTCAACCACTTACGACCTGTGTGATTTTAGGGATAATGGGGATGATATTAATATAAAGAAGACTTAAATGATGTAATTGAAGAAAAGCATCACTAGCGCTCTTGGAGACAGAGGGAAAAGGGGAAGTGGTGGTCTTACTAGAATCCAGGAACCAAGGCTAACAGATGGAGAACTTGGAATACGGATGAACAAGTTGTCCAGTAAGAACTCTAGCCACGAAAGAGTCACGATCACTTCCACCGATGCCTCCCAAAACAAAAAAGAAGGGGAGGGGGGTGCATGATCTTAGCTTCCCAATATCCCAGCAGATGTTCTCCATTGTTCTAATATGAATGGAAACCAGTTGGCAAAGGGGCCTTGGAAATATAATTTATAGAAGTGATCCCCTTGCGATACAAAGCCCAGCAAGTGAAGGACAGCAAATAGATCTGAAAAACACTTTATACCCTGGTCTGTTTTTTTCCCAACATAGAACTTCAAACAGAATTGTAATGGAAAGAATTTAGTAAATGTGGACTATTTCATCTATCCTTAGGAAATAAAAACCCATTTCAATAATAGTCCATTGAACAATTACCATACACCCAAGTATTTGGCTCAAAGGTTAACGACACATTCAGAATTATGAATTACCAGCTATTGCTCTTGGGAAGAAACTTATGGTCTGATTCTTCCAAACCATTGTGCTTTCACCAGAGGCTAGAATCTGGCTAGCCACATTTGGGTTTACAAGGGTATCAAGGAAAAGTAGCTAGAACGAAGATTCTTCCCTAAACAAAAGGAGACTCCAGATTTAAAGATGAGTCAGGCTAAAACTGATGTATAAATCTTCTTTTCCAAAGAACCAGGAGATAAAATCTGGAGGATCACCAAAAGCCAAAAGTGTTCAAAGCTGACACTGAAGTTGAGTACTTATGGAGAGTAAATGTATTTTGGGGTTCACATATATACTTTTTGAGTATTTACGGAGTCGACGTGGCTTACCTTTGTTTGCTACAGTAGACACTCAACTTGTGATCTGATGTCTTATTGTTATTGTAAATGGAAACATATTGAGTACTAAAATCAGAACAAGAAGTAAAAGTTAATTCTGAGATATTCAAGTTTGAAGTGGACTAGACCTATTTTTCCCAATTTCTCTCACTAAATATAACAAATATAATATAATGTTATATTATATTTATATAATATAAATATAACACTAGATATATATAAACACACTTAAGAGACTCTGAAAGACTGAGAGAAGAAGGAAAGGTAGGTCGGGATATTGGGACACAAAGAACAACATGATGATGAGTTTCCTGGGTTTTCTTTTGACCTCATATACCCCAATCTTGGAGCTGAAGAAGTACCCAGGAACCCAGAAAGAGTATCGGGTGCAGACAAACACACACACACACACACACACACACACACACACAAACACACACACACACATGCACACACGCACACAGTCCTGCTCTCTCTCTAGCCACTGGGCCAAGAAAGGACAGCATAGGAACTTAGCAAAACAGAAAAATTTTAGACAGTAACTGCTATGCCGTTTAAGTTTGCAGGTAAATGGACACAACGGCATTACATAGTAATTTTAAGTCTCCCCACTTTTTAAATAAAGATTTATTTATTTATTTGAGAGAGACAGAGAAAGCAGGGGAAAGGGAAAGGGGAGAGGGAGTGAGAAAATCTCAAGCAGACTCCCCACTGAGCATGGAGCCCAGGGACCATGACATCATGACCTAAGCTGAAATCAGGAGTCAGATGCTTACCCAACTGAGCCACCCAGGCACCCCAAGCTTGCCACTTTTTTAAAGACTTTCTTAGAGTGTTTTAAGTTCACAGAAAACCCAAGAGGAAGATACAGAGATTGCCTAGGTACCTCTTGTTCCATCCATTCCTAGCCTCCTCCACTATCAACATCCAGCTCCAAAGAGGTACATTTGCTAAAATCGATGGACCCACATTGACGCATCTGATCTTTTTACTGTCTACAAGGGTTTGCCTTTTCCATAACGTTACATAGTCAGAATTATCTAGTATATTGACTTTTCAGAATAGCTTCTTTAAGTTAGTAAAATACATTCAAGTTTCCTCCATGTATTTTTGCGGCTGAATAGCTCATTTCCTTTGAGTGCTGAATTATATTCCCTTGTTTGGATGTCTCACAGTTTGTCCATTCACCTTACTGAATGACAACGTGGTCACTTCCAAGTTACGGCAGCTACAAATGAGCTGCTGGAAACATCCATGTACAGGTTTTTGTGGGGACGTAAGTTTTCAACTCCTTTGGGTGGATAAATGCCAAAGAATGTGATTGGCCGATTATATGGTAAGATTATATTTGGTTTCAGAAGGATGCATCAGATGCTTTTTCAAAGTAGCTGTACCATTTTGCATTTCTTTTTTCTTTTTTCTTTTATTTATTTATTTATTTTATTTATTTGACAGACAGAGGATACAAGTATGCAGAGAGTCAGGCAGAGAGAGGAGGAAGCAGGCTCCCTGCTGAGTAGAGAGCCCGATGCGGGGCTCGATTCCAGGACCCTGAGATCATGACCTGAGCCGAAGGCAGAGGCTTTAATCCACTGAGCCACCCAGGTCCCCCCCCCCCCATTTTGCATTTCTATCAGCAACAAATAAGGCTTCCTATTGTTTCACACCCTCAGCATCATTTGGTATTGCTAGTGTTCCAGATTTGGGCCATTCTAATAGGTTTGTTGTAGTATTTCATTGTTTTTTTGGTTTTTTTTTTGTTTGTTTTTTAAGATTTATTTATTTATTTGACAGATAGATATCACAAGAAAGCAGAGAGGCAGGCAGAGAGAGAGAGGGAAGCAGGCTCCCTGCTGAGCAGAGAGCCCGATGCAGGGCTCCATCCCAGGACCCTGGGATCATGACCTGAGCCAAAGGCAGAGGCTTTAACCCACTGAGCCACCCAGGCACCCCAGTATTTCATTGTTTTTATTTGTATTTCCCTGATTACATGTAATGTGAAGTATCTTTTTACTATTTTTTTTTTCCATCTGTATAACTTCTTTGGCAAGATGTCTGTTAGGGTCACTGGCTCAGTTTTTAATCAGGTTGTTTATTTTTTATCGCTAATGTTAAGAATCCTTTGTATACTTTGGATAATAGTCCTTTATCAGACATTTCTTTTGCAAAAATTTCTCCTAGTCTGTGGCTTGTTCTATCATTCTCTGGACATTGTGTTTCACAGAGTAGAAGTTTATTTTTTTTTTTAAACATTTCATTTATTCATTTGAGAAAGAGAGACCAAGAGTACAAATGGTTGGAGGGGCAGAGGGAGAGGGAGAAGCAGACTTTCTGCTGAGTGGAGAACCCCATGTGGGGCTCAATCCCAGGACCCCGGGATTATGACCTGAGCTGAAGGCAAACACTTATCTGAGTCACATAGGTGCCCCAGAAGTATTTCATTTTTTAAAAAGTTTGATGAAGTCCAGATTATCAATTATTTCTTTCATGGATATTGTATTTGGTGATGCATCTAAAAATTCATTATCATACTCAAGGTCACTAGGTTTTCTTCTGTGTTATCTCCAATCTAAGAGATCTATAGTTTTTCATCCTACATTTAGGTCTGTGATCCATTGTTTTTTGTTCTATTATTCATTTTGAGTTAATTTTTGTGAAAGGTATAAGGTTTGTGTCCAGATTGATTTTTTTTGTGTGTGGATGCTCAGTTGTTTCAGAACAATTTGTTCCATTTAAAAAAAATAATGCTCCATTGTATTGCCTTTACTCTTTTATCAAAGATAAGTTGACTATATTTCTATAGGTCTATTTGGGAGATCTCTAGTTTATTCCCTTGATCGATTTGTCTATGTTTTCACCAATACCACACTGTCTTGATTAATGTAGCTTTATAGCAAGTCTCAAAATTGGATAGTGCCAGTCATCTTTGTTCTTCTTCAAAATTGTGTTGACTACTGAGTCTTTTGCCTCTTAATATAAACTTTAAAAATGGTTTGTTGATATCCACCAAAAACACACACAAAAAAAACCCCCAAAAAACAGAAAACCTCTCTGGAATTTTTATTGCGATTGCATTGAATCTGTAAATCAAGTTGGGAAGAACTGACATCTTTGCAATATACAGTCTTTTGTCCATGAACATGGACTATCTCTACTTATCTAGTTCTCACTTGATTTAATTCATCAGAGTAGTTTTTCTCATATAGATTTTGTACCAATTTTGTTTGATTTAGATTTAAGCATTTAATTTTGGTAGTGTTAGTGTAAATTGCAGTGTGTTTTTTATTTCAAATTCCAATTATTCATTGCTGGTGTATCAGAGCCATCCACTCTTTGAAGAGTAAAATCCAAACAATCAGGTATCATATTGTAGGCCATCAATAAAGTCAGCTTACCTTTCTTGAGCAACAAATCACTTCTTAAACTTAGCAGTTTATAAACAATCATGATTCATCACCTCATGATTCTAAGGATTGGCAGTTTGGGCTAAGATCAACTGGGCTGTTCTTCCACTGATCTCACCTGGGCTCACTCATCTCGACAATGTATTGGTAATTGTCAGCTGCTAAATAATCTAAAATGACCTCATTCCATTTTTGGCCATTGTCGAGCTTCAAGAGTGTGAGGCCAAAGGTTGTACGGCTTTGAGGTTGTAAGGCTTCCAGAGGCTGGGCTTGAAACTCATACAATATCACTTCCCCTTCATTCTCTTCATCAAAGCAAGTCTTCTCAAATTCAAGGTATGTGAAAATATATACTACCTGTTCATGAGAGGAACAACAAAGAGTTTCTGACCATCCGTAATGTACTATGGATCCAAACTATCTTTTCCAGATTCACATCTAGAAGCAAACCCTGCACAGCAGTTATTAGTCACTTGCTAAGGCTAAAAATTGTCACCCCCCCAACAATCATACACACATACAAACTTCATTCATACTCGAAATCTTGTCCATCTTACACGTTTCAATTCAAAAGGCACCACTCTTCAAAGCTTGCTTTAATTCCTCTGGGAAGAATTATTAATCATTCCATTTTCAGACATCTCAGACCTTTTAAAAAAAATATCCTGCTGACTTGATGTACATGTCAGGTTTTATAAAAGAATAAGTATATAAATTTGTATTTCCCAATAGTTTGAAAGATTTTTCATATAGTTAAGAGCTTAATTTTCTTTGAATAAGAAGAAATGAGTACAACGTCTTTAGCACACAATAGGTATTAATAATTTTGGCAAATGAATAAACACACTTTTCAAGGTAAAATTCTCTCCAGCAGTCCTTGACAGATTCTATTCCTGTCTCACTACCTGCTAAAAGCTATTTTGCAATGTTTTCAGGCCAGACTCCACTCACTGGTCCTCAGTGCTAATCTCTCACAGAGAGATTTGCTCATATAAATATTTTAAAAATATTTCAGTTTATTCCAATTTGTATGAATGTGGTTTTAGCCTCTCCCACTAGAGATTCAGTGACTAGGCCTTAAAATCATGTCTACCCCACAGGATTTAACCTTTTGTTTAGCATATAGTCAGCATAACCTGTGACCATGTAGATTGGTGTTTTTAGTTTAGGTTAGTTAAGTAAATCCTATGAAAGAATAGTTATATTCATTTTAAAAGGAAGCAATTTGGAAGAGTTTTCTATAAAGCCCTTAAGCATCACATCGATTTTCTTCAAAAGTATTCTCTCTCCCCATTGTTTAGTCCTAAAATCATTCACTTTGAAGCATAACATACATAAGCTAACAGATCCCAAACCTGTAGGGTTGAAAGAATCTTAAAAGTCATGTATGTTTTCTATATAAATGAATTCAAAACAATCTGGGCCTATTTCTAGAGTGCCTACTATGAGCAGGGCACTTTACCAGATGTAAAGAAGATACAGCAGTAAATAAGCAATAATAAAAATGCCTAAGAGCGTATAGATTTAATTTCAACCATACGATGTGTACACAATCACCATGATAAAGTGTAGGCAGTGGCATGGGCTATAATAAAAGCACAAATATTGCTACATAGATTTAGAGGAAAGAGACAGCTTTATGGTAGAAGTAGAATTTGAGCTTGGATGTGAAAGAAGAGAGATTTGGATTTGTACATACAAGGATGTTGCAAAAGAGATTGCAGGAAACAAGTCTTCAATATGTAAGAAGACCGCAGTAGGCGAAAACACTATAGAAAATTTTTCATACAAAAATAATCATCAAATATACTTTCGAATATAGCTTCTTTAAATGAATAAATCCTCTTTATGTTGAAGAATATATTAAGGAAGACTATTCCAGAGTACATCCTCATAACGAAATACTTATACATGCCCAGCCTGTTTTTCTGCATGGCCCACAGTCTCTAATTACAGCAGCAGGGAGTTGAGGTCGAAGCAAATTAAGAGGGGCACCTGGGGTGCTCAGTCCCTTATGCATCTGCCTTCAGCTCAGGTCATGATCCCAGGGTCCCGGGATTGGGGCCTACATTGGGCTCCCTGCTCTCTGCAGCTTCCCCACTGCTTGTTCTTTCCAAATAAGTAAATTTAAATAAATAAATAAATAAATAAAATCTTTAAAAATAAATAAATAAGTAAAATGCCATTCAGAGACTGAATTGGAAACTGATGAAAATGAATGAAAAGAAACATGTGGATTAGAACTCAGACCAATAAAACTTTTTTTTTTTTTTCCTGGGGAGGAATATTTTAATTTAACATCGTTTAGAATTGTGGATGCCTGGTGAGAATAAAAAGTGGATTAATTGATAGTTGGATTTATTGGCATTTTACAATTATCTACTTTTATTGCCTGCACCTAGGGCAATCGGTCTCGCCATCGACGCTTGAGATCAATGGCAGTTCAATGCAGAAGACAAACTAGGAATTATGGTACAGTTTAACAAGCACTAAACTAGAGGCATTTAAAAGGATTCTCTACTGCAGATACAAATTCACACCTTCATCGTGCTCCACTTCCCCATCAGTAATAAGGACTACACCTGGTCTGCCTTCAACGTTTGTCCTTCTAGACCATCCTTCACACTGCCAGAAATGTGACCTTCCTGCCACACAAATCTTTCATATTCTCTTCTTAAAACCCTTCATCTCACTGCCTATGAGGAAAAAGACCTTACACACTACCTTACATAATTAATGAAGACTCCATTTTCTGCTTGTTCTCTTTCTTCGGTTTTATCACCATGTACAAATACACGCACACATGTAACATTTTTTTTTTCCAGCCATTTCTGACTATGAGTTATCGAGTGAAATTTGCCACTTCTTCCTTTGTGTCCACCAATATAGTTATTATGACAAGGACAACATTCATTATCTGATGTGAATGTTCTCGTCTGCTTCTCCCAAACTAAAGAGAATTTGCCAACTCAGTTCTCACCTACTGGGCAAACCAGAATAAACAGAGATTGAGAATGCAAGAAACACAATACACAGCTTTTTCCTACCATATTTTCCCACTTTTCCTTTAGGCTTTGTTTTCATGGCAGACTAAGTAATAAAAATAAAATATGGCCATTTCTCAAACCCTTATGAAATAATGGACCTCTTACCAAAAACATTAGAGCTGAATCTGAGAAGTCTCTGCATCTATGTTAGTAAAAGGATGAACCTTACAAATTCCACTGGATAGTTAAAAATTAAGTGAATAAAAGAGAAAGCAATAGATTGGGGATGGGGTGGGTAATGGAGTGAATACTAGACTGGAAATCTCAAGAAATCAAAGCATGATCTCAAAAAGAGATCTGGTTGCATATGCAAACCAGAAGGAACAGAGAGTGTGATCAGAGAGGGGGATTGTTTTAATTGGTGATTTCAGGTTTTAAAGAGAATCCAGAAGTGCCAAAATCATTTGGGTCTATTTATCTCAAATTTCTTTATTAAGGATTTGACTTCCATAATTCTGACACCATTGCATAATTGATTAATCAATCCCTGAGTGCACTCCCTATGTCCTATCAAGTAAATAACCCATATCAGGCAAGATTATTCTTCATAACTCACTCAAAACTCTTGGTGGCTCCTTGTCTGCCTCCAGATTATATCCAAATGCCCAGTCTCTTAATCTGAGTTCTCTCTCCACTCACCACACTTTATTTCACTGTCCCAGTCCCTAATTCCTATCAGCCTCTGTTCCAGTGAGACATAGCCTCTTCCTGTTTGTTTGTTTCTGCTGTTTCTATTCTCCAAATTTGGAATTCCCTTTTCTCTCTATGGTTTTTCATATGAAGTCAATAACCCCATCAAAGTCCAGATAAATGCATTATAGCAAACGTTGCTTGGGTTCAAATCCTATCTCTACCACATAGTAGCTGTATGTAACATGGTGATGGTAATGGAGCCCATCCTAAGAGTTGCTGTGAAAATTTAACATATGTAAGGCACTTTAAATAATGTTTGGCATCGGTCAAAAACCTTTTGAACTACCTATAAAAAGACCTTCTTGCCATGAAGGTATTTTCTTACTTGAAGTTTTTTTAGTAGATATATGTGATTGTTATATCTCCAAATTGTACCACATGTTCCCTTCGATTCATTCTATAATTATACAAAAGGAGAGTTATAATCTCTGCTATTTTTGTATTTATTATCTTTAAGTGGTATTTTGTACAATTAGGTACTTAATAAATGCTTATAATCAATTAAATATCAAATATCCAAATAAAGTAATATAAATGAACAAATGAATACATTAATGGATCCATAAATGAATGAATGAATGAGAGAGTAAACAAAGTAGCATGAATTTGTAAGGTGAAACTTCAAGACAGATGAATGATCTCAAATAAATGCCCAGCTTGTTCAGCTATAGGATGTTAATTTTTTTTTTATTTGACAGAGAGAGATCACAAGTAGGCAGAGAGGCAGGCAGAGAGAGAGGAAGGGAAGCAGGCTCCCTGCTGAGCAGAGAGCCCGATGCGGTGCTCGATCCCAGGACCCTGAGATCATGTCCTGAGCTGAAAGCAGCGGCTTAACCCACTGAGCATCCAGGCGCCCAGGATGTTAATTTCTTATTCAGGCTGCAACTTTAAGACTCCTGAGTTATGGCCTCCCTTTAACTAGTCATCAACTTTCTGATTCAGAAAACCAAAGCATATCTATTTTTCATCATTATAGCTGCTCCTTGTTTGTTAATAAAATTAATTTGTGATATAAACTTTTGAGAAAATGTTCTAATTTACAGAGGATTCAAAAGCATAGCTAAACTTCATAAAGAAGTGCTGAGGTAATTTTAAAAAAATAATAAACTGACACAATCAATGTTGACATTGTGGGTGCTTATCCATGTAAATATTTGCTCTATCTAAGATTTTAAATCTATCTATATCAGTGAGTAAAACTGAATTATCTAAATGCAAATAAGTAAACTTTGCGATTCTGCTAAAGAATGTTTTGGGGGTGCTCTTGTTCCAAAGATAACATTTCTCCTAAATTTTGCTTAATATTATGATACCTCATTATCTGATTATTTTCAATGTACTTAAAAACTGACATCAAAATGAATTTATTCTCTTTTATTTAGTGGACAAATGCTATTTGTGTCTCTTTTTTTAAGATGTAATTCACTTACCATAAAATTCGCACTCTTACAGTATACAATTCAGTGGTCATTAGTATATTCACAATGTTGCAAAACCATCACCCCTATCTATTTCAAGAGCATTTTCATCATCATATAAAGAAAGTACACACCCATTAGCAATCATTTCCCAATGCCCTTTTTTCCCACCAGCCCCTTGGCAATCATTAATCTACTTGTAGTCTCTCTGGATTTGCCTATTTTGGACATTTCATATATATGATTCTATGTATGTGGCCTTTTGTATGGAGGTCCTTTCATTTAGCATAATATTTTCAAGGTTTATGAATGTTTATCATGAATCAGTACTTCATTTATTTTGAAGGCTGAATCATATTTTATTGTGTAGATATAGGATATTTTGCTTATCCATTTATCAGTTGATGGACATTTGGGTTGTTTCCACTCTTTGGATATTATAAATGATGCTGCTAGGAAGATTTGTGCATACTTTATTGAGAAAACATATGTATTCAATACTTTTGGAGATAAACTTAGGAGTGGAATTACTGGATCATATGGTGACTTCATATTTAACTTTTTGAGGGACTACCAAAAGCTTTTTCACAGTGGCTGCAACAGTTTTCATCCGTACACGTGGTCTGTGAGGGTTCCAATCTTGACATCCTCAACAACATTTATTATTGTCTGTCTTTTTGATTATAGTCATCCTAGTAGGCATGAAGTGATACTTTGTTGTGGTTTTGATTTGCATTTCCCTAATGATTAATGATAGTGTGAACCTTTTTATGAGTTTACTTGCCATCTGTATATCTTTTTTTTAATGTTTACTCAAGCTCTTTGCTCACTTTTAATTGTATAGTTTATCTTTTCATTAAGTTTTAAAAGTGTTTAACATATTCTAGATACTAGACCCTTATCAAATAAAGGATCTGCAAACTTTTTAAAAAATGTTTAAACCAATAAGTCTCCTAGTCATTACCAAGAGGCTTTGTGTGCATGCTAAATCATACCTTCAACACTCAACAGATTATTATTCCATTTTGTTTTTCACTTATTGCTTTCACAGAGCCTGAAGGTCAGCCAGTGGCGAGAGTTTGGGATTTTCTCAGGTCCCTCCTAGGCATATATACAGCCCTAGTGCACACAGCCCTACAGATTTATGTGGACTTGTAGATTTCCAAAATAAGCTGGAACTTCATTATTTTATTTTGTAAATTAATTAATTAATTTACTATTTTATTTTATTTTATTATTTTTGGAACTTTTCAAAGTCCCCTCTGGACATGTCATTCCCTAGCTTTTCTTTGAAATTATTTTGGTCAGTTTGTTGTTTGCCTCAACTGTTATTATGATAGGTGGCTATGATAATAAAAATTGCCACTGATTATTTTCAACAACACCCTCAAAAAAAGACTGTTCACACTAGAAGAATTCTGAGTCAGGTCAAATAAAAACAAGCCTTGCCAGTGAGATTTTCTAGGAAACCAAAGGAATTGTACTTTGGAAGAACTCCAGCCCCATTTCATTCCCTCTCGAAGATACTAAACTTCTGGTTTTCATTTTGATTGTCAGCTGTTGGTTTTCAAGGCCACAGCACAGACCCAGGAGAGAGAGGTCTGGGTATCGATCAGGTGGAAATACCCTAACACTCACTCTTATTACTGAGATTCAGTAAAATCTTGAATTAAAGACTCCCTAAATTGTTGCAAGTTTTGGTTAATTTCCAATTTTTTTAAGTTGATTTTTACCACTTTTGTCAATATTCTCATTGTTTCTTTGGAGGAAAGGATTTTTTAGAGGTTCTTACCCATTCCTGTTCTATCAGTGTTTTGAAATTTAACACCATCTTAATGTTTGTCCTTTCTGAGAAAATTTTTTCACAAATAAGAAATTGCACGCTTGCTATGCTCAGAAAATCTGTGCTTATCCAGTGGTATTATACAAAATCTTACAGGGTCAAGCCATTCACTCCTCTGTCTTCTCAGACAACCTAATTCAAATTCAACATAATTTGACTCCTACAGAACAGAAACCACAGGAACAATCATTTTCCTCTTTAGTTATATTTTTGCTTCTTGATTTTATCACTCTGAGATTGTATTATAATCCTATGATGAATTATGCACCATGCAAAGTAAGAGTGCGGTGTAATAACATGAATCCAAGAATCTGTGACATGTCGAAAGCTGTACTTCTCATAACTGAAAACCCTGGCAGTTCTCTCTCATCTAATGATAATAAAAACACTGTTATATCTGGATTTCTTTTCCTGGACAAAAACTGATAGTGATGAGTAAAATAAATCAATTTTTTCATAACTGCTTTCATTGTTCTAGAGTTCCCTGCATTCTAAATGGCGTAATAATCACCGACCTCAGTACCTGGAAATCAGGTGCCCGCGTGATAGAGGCCAAGCTGGGAGCTGCCACACTAAGTAATCAATCCAATCACTTCAAAAGAGCTCACATCTAGTCCTGATGAGACTGCCTGCAGTAGAAGTTTGCTATTTAGAATAGTCACCTTTCTCAAAACAATTGTCAGTGGGAGGATTATTTAACGTAGGAAGTTCTGTTAAGGAAACAAGATCTCCACGGACCGGCGGATGTAGCAGGTTCCACGGGTTGGGGAGGATCTGTCTTACCTTGAACAGGATGTGTATGGTTATTCGTAGACTGTCCTAGAATGAGAGAGCCTAATGTCCTTTAGAAACTTATTTTTTATTCCTTTGCAATTGGAAGGCCAAACAAAATGTTTTTGATATCACAGTAACAAACTGTCAATTGAATTAAATCATTAGCATATTTCAGAGGCTGTCTTCTCCCTTCTCCTTCATGACTTCAACATCCTCAGACTTTTCCGAGTACACATCCGAGAACAAAGCCATTTCATAATCACATAGAACTGCTGATGTTCTGTGTTAATATTTCAGAGTAAAATTCTGAATATGCCTATACACAAAACACAAATCAATCCAATATAAAACTAGAATCTTGGGTTTTCTTTTTAAAGATTTAATTAATTTATTTATTTAATTTCAGAGTGAGTGGGGGGATAGAAAGCTGAGTGGGGAAGGCCAGGGGAAGGAGAGGAAAAGAATCTCAGGCAGGTTCTTTGCTGAGCAGATGTGGGGCTCTATCTCAGGGTTCTGAGGTCATTACCTGAGTGAAAACCAAGACTCAGGTGCTTAACCAACTGAGACACCCAGGACTCTCAAACTAAAATCTTTCTAATACTAAATAAATTGTCACTGAGAAATCTGTTTCTTGCCACCTGGAGACAGGAAAAAAAGGAAGCGTGCCATAAATACTTTATTTTATATTCAGCAATCTTGGCTTTTAACAATCATCACTGCAGTCCTATATAAACAATATTTATTATCCCAACGAAAGGTTTAGGTAATTATTCCTAGGATTAAAAAGAAAAAAAAGTTTCTTTAAGTCATTTAATGCTTTTAATGTTTACCTGGAAAGCTGAAATGGTTTCTTAAATTTATTTTTAAAGCAGAGCATCCTATATTTCCCCTTTGTTAGTGGAAATCGCCTCCAGGTAGAGAGTAGACAGAACCTGTGTTCAAATTAGTATGACATTTCAGGTTCACATGTACTGTTGTCAATGTCTATACTGAAACAGATGTTTGTGTAACAAAGTTAAGGACATAGTTGAAATTTTTATTTCAAGTAATCAGTTTCCTATACTGATTAAGTATGCCTTTCCACTACATCCATCACTGTATTTGTCTGTTCTCTGTGGGCAAAATATTAATTCTTATATTTTAAATAGTCATTCCATAAAGAATTATTAATGTAGGAAATACCCCATAGGTTGTCATTATGAACTTATTATACTGGGTTTTGAACTATTTGTGTTTTTTTACTGGTTAGTTAAAAAAAAAAAAAAAAAGCTAACTGGAACACTGACTAGAGAACCATTCATTTTTTTTATTCATATCAGTACCCAACCATTTTATTTGCACAATCATTCATGTCTTATCAATTTTTGCTTATTTTATTTTTACTTTTGTTTTTGTTTGTTATTTGATTACCAAATTAGACATCAATGCGTAAGAAAGATGCAGTGGCTTCACAGTTTTACATCAATAAATAATGCTGATGTAAGGAAAGCTAACAAAATAGAAGCACAGAAGCCACAGGAGAGATCATGTGGATCTTAAATTATCTGACAGAAAAAGGGAAGTCTCCGGGAAGACATCTGGCCTGGATCTGAAGAATTAGTCGGATTTATCTAGAGAGGAAGTGAAGGGGATGACACGGTGCCTTTGTGGAAAGAATAATACTTTCAAATTCAACAGAGAGGCTTGAAGGAATAAGAAATCCAGAAGGTGGAATGTAGAAAGATGAAGCCATAATAGTCGGTGGAGACCGGAGCCTTTTGATCCATATTAAAGATTGTACATTTTTCCTATGGACAATGGGAAGCCAATGAAAGTCTGTAATTTGAAGAGTATGTGAAGTTTTTAGAATATCACTGTGTTTATAGAGGAAGGAAAGTAAGAGTTTGTGTATGACCAGATGGAATTCTCTCATAGTAATCCAGAGGGGAAATTATCTATTTAAACAAGGTGATATAATCTCTCTATGATGCAGATAAAACATTTGATAAAATGTTGCATCTATTTTTGACAAAAAACCTTAATGAGGTAGATATAGATGGAAGATACCTCAACATCATGAAAGCCATATACAAAAATCCCACAGTTAATATTATCCTCAGTGGGGAAAAACTGAGAGCTTTTCCTCTATGTCACAAGACAGGGATGTCCACTCTCACCATTGCTACTGAGCACCGTACTAGAAATCTTAGCCACAGCAATCAGACAACAACAAATAAATAAATAAAAGATATCCGAATCAGCAATGAAGATATCAAATTTCACTAGCTGCAGATGACATGATACTCTATGTAGAAAGCCCTAAAGACTCCATTCAAAAATTGCTAGAATACATGAATTCAACAAAGACTCAGGATGTAAAATTAATATATAGAAATCTGTTGCACATCTATATACCTATAATGAAGCAGCAGAAAAAGAAATCAAGGAATTAATCCCATTTGTCATTCTACCAAAACCATTAAGACACCTAAACATTAACCTAACAGAAGAGGTAAAAGATCTGTACTCTGAAAACTATAGAACACTTATGAAAGGAATTGAAGAGGTCACAAAGAAAAGGAAAAACTTCCGTGATCATAGATTAGAAAAAAAAAAAAATTGTTAAAATGTCTATATTACCCAAAGCAATCTACACATTCAATGCAATCCCCATCAAAATATCACAAGCATTTTTCACAGAACTAGAAAAAATAATCCTAAAATTCATGTGGAACCACAGAAAACCCCAAATAGCCAAGGCAATCCTGAGAAAGAAAAGAAAAGCTGGAGACAGCACAATTCCAGACTTCAAGCTCTATTTCAGAGCTGTATGCATCAAGACAGTATGGTACAGGCACAAGAAAACAGACACGCAAGTCAATGGAACAGAATAGAGGACTCAGAAACTCAGAAATGGACCCACAATGATATAATCAACTAATCTTCAACAAAGCAGGAAAGAATATCCGACGGAAAAAAGATCATCTCTTCAACAAGTGGTGTTGGGAAAACCGGACAACAACATGCAAAAGAGTGAAACTGGACCACTCTTACACCATACAGAAATCTAAATTCAAAATGGATGAAAGACCTAAATGTAAGACAGGAAACCATAACAATCCTAGAGGAGAACATAGGCAGCAACCTCTTTGTCTTCAGACATAGTCACTTCTTACAAGACAGGGTGCCAGAGGCAAGGGAAACAAAAGCGAAAATGAACTATTGGGACTTCATCAAGATAAAAAGCTTCTGCCCAGCAAAGGAAACAATCAACAAAACTAAAAAGCAATCTGAGAAATGAGAGAAGATATTTGCACATGACATATAGGTTAAAGGGTCAGTATCTAAACTCTATATAGAACTTATCAAACCTAACACCCAAAAAACAAATAATTCAGTTAAGAAATGGACGGAAGACAAGAAAAGACATTTTTCCAAGGAAAGCATCCAGATCCAGATAGCCAACAGACACAAGAAAAGCTACTCCACATCTCTTGTCATCAGAGAATTACAAGTCAAAACCAGTCTGAGATGCCACCTCACACCTGTCAGAATGGCTAAAATTAACAACACAGGAAACAATTCCTGAAACCAGTATTATACTATATGTTAACTAGCTAGAATTTAAATAAAAATTTAGAAAAGAAAAACCTAAGCAGGGTGGCAAACACTGAGTATGAAGGTATGTGAGGTAAATGGAAAGCCTCAGAGCTTTTAGGAATATATTCTTAGGATATCTCAGCACATTTGATACAAATGCCTCTGTTGGCTTAATCCTTTTAATGCTTTTTATCACCATTATAAGTTAATTCTCAATGGGAATTAAAACGAAGTACAAAGTGCAGTGGATGCAAATAGAATTGCAGGTCAGTTATCCACTACCTACTAGCAAGTCACTTAGCTTTTTGGAATTAGCCCTTTCTTAGCTATATATATATATATATAGTGGAGATCCACTATATCTAGCAGATAATACATAGTACTTTTTAACTACAAATGGAGATAGCACTATTATTAGCAGGAAGTAAGTTCAAGTAGGTTGGCAGCAATAATTATGCACCTTGAGGAAGATAGGAGTATACAGATGGGGAATAAACTATTCTTAAGCAGACATTGAGAATGGGAAGTTTAATACCCCATTACACATTCTAAGTCACAGCCTGCTGACTGTTTCATCTATTTGTCACATCAAACATCTGCAGAAATCCCATTAACCCGTATAAACCCATTTAGAATCTAGCTTTGCAACTATAATGCCAATATCTGTTTTTATCGCATTTTTGTGAATATCAGAACATTTTCTTCCCATCCTGTGAAAACCACCAGAAAGCTGACCCAGCATTGTCAAGCTGCTATATCTATAACACATTCAGATCATGTATCTCCAGGGCCAGAAAAATCCATGTCCAGTGCCTCAGGTGTTCCAAGGTTAATAAGTATACTTCTCATTACTTGTATTCACTAGCAACATTCATGTATCTTTGATAATAACAAAAATACAATTACCTCTAAATTAAGTTAAATGACTGTACAATTTCCTGGCATGAGTCCATGCTTTCTGAGCTCCCAATTAGAAAATAACTTAAATAATTATGGATTGATTTTGAATCTTTTCATTTAAAACACTTTTTGTTGGAAAAATAATTCTAAATGGCCATATACAAATATCCTCCTATTATTTGGGAACATGAGGCCCACCAGAGTATTTCACTGGATTAAGATCAATTAAATCTAACCATTGGATATATTTCAAAAGTAACAGGGTTTAGATACGGGATGTCAGGTTGTGCAAAGAGGGATGTCAGGCTGTGCATAGAGACCTACATTTTATTTTGTTGACAGAAACTTTGTATCTTTCTTGCTGGAGGCTTGTGCGTTAGCTTTGGCCCACAATTCTTTAAATCACAAGCTAGAGGCAGTAAGTCTTTTATTCTAAAAATGCATAGATTAATGCCACTGGAGGTAGTTGCATAAAGGAGTTTTTCCATGTGCTTCGTTCTCCTCCTCTGGTTGACTTTGCTACGTTATTCATGGTCACCTTTAGTCCATCTGATCCCACTTTTTTCTTAATTTCCTAGCTCTACATACAAGGTACCATCACCAAACCTGATGATGTTTAAGTAACATCATCTGGTGCAAAAGCAACCAATGGAAGCTGTTTGGAAGAATCTCACTGTCCTGTCTTCCTGACCACCCTGATATTGCTGACTTGAATAGCAGCGCCAATGAATCTGCTCTTGTCTGTGCTGATTGGGCTGGTTCTCAAGTGTGACTTCAAGTTTTATCCCCAGACAACCATAGCTATTTAATTTTCATTAAAATTTCAGACTATCAAAACTAAATGAAATGAAATCTTATGATATAAATGGTGGTGTGTAGATAAATGAGAATTCTGGCATGTGTATTACAGCAGTGTTTCATTATTTTGGATCTCTGATGAATTTGAGGTGTTAATTAACTGAGCTAATTTAAGTGCCCCTTTCATTTTAGACTTGGTCGCTGTTTTTGTTTGTTTTATAAAGAGGTTTTAAGAATATGTTTCCGACTTTGCTAGTGTGATAGAATATAATTGACTCACTTTCTCATGAGTGAGGATATTGCTTCAGCTTTAACACTCTTAAAATTTCTGTGTAGATAGGCAAGGATGGTCAGTTGAATATTTATGGCATATCCTGACATATATTGAAAGATATGCTTCGTTTGCTGTATTTTTTATGTTTGTTAACCAAATACCATGGAACTCTTTTTATAGTTATCATTTTGTTCTCTTTGCCATAAACACACAATGAACCCTGAATCCTTCAGTTATGAATGCAAGTACATTGTTGTTGTTGTTTTTTTCCTACAGCCTGGTTTGAGAGGCATAGGGAGGACCACATTGCTGTAATATATCCATACCTACCTATTCTGGTACAGCCATCTGGAATTTTTACAGTAAAAATTAGTTCTCGTGTCTTTTAACTTTATTAGTTATTCTTTTCTCTTAAATGTTTAAATAATTCTAGAGTAGGTAAAGAGAATTAAACTGTTTGCAATAAGGTTTGAAAGACCTGGGTCAATTCTTTTTCTAAAAGGAAGATACAGGAGGGCATATAGAATGTGGAACATGGGTTATTGTGGTTGAGGGCTGCAGTGGAGAAATAAGAAACAAAATGCCCCTAAAGGGGGCTCCTGGTGGCTCAGTGGGTTAAAGCCTCTGCCTTCGGCTCATGTCATGATCCCAGGGTCCTGGGATTGAGCCCCGAATCAGGTTCTCTGCTCATCAGGGAGCCTGCTTCCTCCTCTTTCTCTCTGCCTGCCTCTCTGCCTACTTGTGGTCTCTGTCTGTCAAATAAACAAATAAAATCTTAAAAAAAAAAAAAAAAGCCCTTAAAGGAGACTAGATCTATTCTCCAGTGTTTCCTGGTGATTTCAAGTCCCCAACACTTTTCCATAAAATGAGTGCCTATCACTTGTACCCAATGATAGCAACCTCAATCTGCATTCAATTAAAAAAAATAAATAAATTCCCAATGAGAAAATTCGCTCTCCGCCATTTTCAGCCTTCCCTGTATAATCTCCAGTTCACCCAGTGAAGATTTAATAGCTTTTTCAGTTAACTCCTCATCTTAAGGTTGAGTACAATCATGTCCTGCATTGCCCTTGTTTCATTTCAGGATATATTTATAGCTGGGATCTTTCTGCCAAAGGGTTCTCAAACGATACAGTCTGGGTAGGCTAAGAGAACTTCTTGGACATTTGTCCTCAGACAATGTTTACTTCAACTGTGAACACAAGAAGTCAGCAAACTATTTTTATGAATTCAAGTGACTACCCAGCCTAGGCCATTCCATTTCCAAGAAACAATTTATATAATCCATAATAGAGTGAAAAGAACAAAATAAAGCACAATATGTCTCCAGTGTTTCCATCTTTCCCTGTCAAGAGACAATTTTGCTTGCCTGCAATTCTGTAATATCTCCATTAGCAAATAGAAAAATCTCCTTTATCATGCACCAAATAATAAAAAGATGTAACTGGACTTTATCATTGTTATTTTGGAAACCAAGGAAGGAGGCAAGTCACTACAAGGAAAGAACCATGACTAGGCCATGTCTTCTGTCTTTGCTTGGGCTTGTGTAATTGTTTAAAAGATAACTCGTTGCCAGAGGTCTGAAAAAAAAAATAAAAACAAAACAAAACCTAGGTAATATTATCACTCTTCGCAGATGATATGATCCTATATGTGGAAAACCCAAAAAACTCCACTCCAAAACTGCTAGAACTTGTACAGGAATTCAGTAAAGTGTCAGGATATAAAATCAATGCACAGAAATCAGTTGCATTTCTCTACACCAACAACATGACAGAAGAAAGAGAAATTAAGGAGTCAATCCCATTTACAATTGAACCCCAAACCATAAGATACCTAGGAATAAACCTAACCAAAGAGGCACAGAATCTATACTCAGAAAACTATAAAGTACTCATGAAAGAAATTGAGGAAGACACAAAGAAATGGAAAAATGTTCCATGCTCCTGGATTGGAAGAATAAATATTGTGAAAATGTCTATGCTACCTAAAGCAATCTACACATTTAATGCAATTCCTATCAAAGTACCATCCATCTTTTTCAAAGAAATGGAACAAATAATTCTAAAATTTATATGGAACCAGAAAAGACCTTGAATAGCCAAAGGGATATTGAAAAAGAAAGCCAAAGTTGGTGGCATCACAATTCCAGACTTCAAGCTCTATTACAAAGTTGTCATTATCAAGACAGCATGGTACTGGTGCAAAAACAGACACATAGATCAATGGAACAGAATAGAGAGCCCAGAAATAGACCCTCAACTCTATGGTCAACTAATCTTCGACAAAGCAGGAAAGAATGTACAATGGAAAAAAGACAGCCTCTTCAATAAATGGTGCTGGGAAAATTGGACAGCCACATGTAGAAAAATGAAATTGGACCATTTCCTTACACCACACAAGAAAACAGACTCAAAATGGATGAAGGACCTCAATGTGAGAAAGGAATCCATCAAAATCCTTGAGGAGAACACAGGCAGCAACCTCTTTGACCTCAGCCGCAGCAACATCTTCCTAGGAACATCGCCAAAGGCAAGGGAAGCAAGGGCAAAAACGAACTATTGGGATTTCATCAAGATCAAAAGCTTTTGCACAGCAAAGGAAACAGTTAACAAAACCAAAAGACAACTGACAGAATGGGAGAAGATATTTGCAAACGACATATCAGATAAAGGTCTAGTGTCCAATATCTATAAAGAACTTAGCAAACTCAACACCCAGAGAACAAATAATCCAATCAAGAAATGGGCAGAGGACATGAACAGACATTTCTGCAAAGAAGACATCCAGATGGCCAACAGACACATGAAAAAGTGCTCCATATCACTTGGTATCAGGGAAATACAAATCAAAACCACAATGAGATATCACCTCACACCAGTCAGAATGGCTAAAATCAACAAGTCAGGAAATGACAGATGCTGGCGAGGATGCGGAGAAAGGGGAACCCTCCTACACTGTTGGTGGGAATGTAAGCTGGTGCAGCCACTCTGGAAAACAGCATGGAGGTTCCTCAAAATGTTGAAAATAGAACTGCCCTATGACCCAGCAATTGCACTATTGGGTATTTACCCTAAAGATACAAATGTAGTGATCCAAAGGGGCATGTGCACCCGAATGTTTATAGCAGCAATGTCCACAATAGCCAACTATGGAAAGAACCTAGATGTCCATCAATAGCTGAATGGATCAAGAAGATGTGGTATATATACACAATGGAATACTATGCAGCCATCAAAAGAAATGAAATCTTGCCATTTGCGACAACATGGATGGAACTAGAGCATATCATGCTTAGCGAAATGAGTCAAGCAGAGAAAGACAACTATCATATGATCTCCCTGATATGAGGAAGTGGTGATGCAACATGGGGGCTGAAGTGGGTAGGAGAAGAATCAATGAAACAAGATGGAATTGGGAGGGAGACAAACCATAAATGACTCTTAATCTCACAAAACAAACTGAGGGTTGCTGGGGGGAGGGGGTTTGGGAGAAGGGGGTGGGATTATGGACATTGAGGAGCGTATGTGCTTTAGTGAGTGCCGTGAAGTGTGTAAACCTGGTGATTCACAGACCTGTACCCCTGGGGATAAAAATATATGTTTATAAAAAATAAAAAATTTAAAAAAAAAGAAAGAAAATAAAGGGACTTCACTGAAAGATTCTTCAGACTGATATCTGTTGCTTGGCTAAGTGAACTTTCCCTTCCTGCTTAATTAAAAACTAATTTGAAGTTTCATCAGGAAAAGCAAATCTCTGATTTGGCGGGGCGGGGTGGGGAATCCTAAAATGGTGCATTCTAAGTAAGTGTATTTATTGAACATCTCTTTCAACATCTATCTTTATTTTCTTTTAGTATTTTCACCCAAACAAACTGTATGCTATTCAATTTCAGAAATTTACATAGTTTCCTTATATTTCTACAGCATGATGAGTTTCATCTCTGGGAATTCGATAATTAGTAATTTTGCTACAGAGTATTATCTGGGGACATTTATTATCACTCATAAGGTAAAACCACTTGCTTTTTTTTTTTCTCCTCAGGAAATCTATGAAATTATCTCCTTCCTATTTTGCACACGTTGGAGAAATGAATGTCCAAATAGCCACAGCCACAGTATTAATCTCTACATTACTGACTTAATATGTTAATTTTTCTCTATGTGCATATAATATTACCATGAGTCTGGGAGAATCACAGAGCTGACATTTTACTGGTTTTGAGATTGACAGTGTTGAATGATCACTTGGATAGCCTCAACATAAAGACAACACATAGTTTTCTCTTTTCGTGTCTTCTTTGTTGCTTCCTGATTGAAGTTGTCCTCTCTCTGGCAAGACACAGCAGCTTTATATCCCAGTATGTCCCCTTATCCTCTTTCAACTCCCATGTCTGTCATTTTTATATACCTTACACTGTAGCCCAACAGGATTGATCATCATTTCACAAACAACGCCAGGTTTTCAAACTGTATCATTGCCTACACCATTTTACCATCTGAAATTTCCTTCTGCACTCATGAAGAGAAACTATTTCTTGAAATTTGTCACAAATTTTTCTCCCAGTTTCTGATTGACAAAGACCTGACGTGTTTCTAACACAAATGCCCACAGAATCTGGTCTGTCCTCTAATAATTACAGATTCAAAATGCTGTATTTTAATAGCCATTTATATATTTATTCCTCTTCTGATATGTAATGTTTCTAAAATCCTAGAATGGGCTTCTCTATCAACTTTGTGTCCATGTAGCACCTACTATGTGTGTGTTAGTGTGTGTATATACGTATTTTTATACATTTATATTTGATATATTAAAACAGTTAATAAATTGAAGAATGGGAAATATGGAACTCAGAAAATGAATATCTTTTGTTTTTAAAGATTTTATTTTTATTTATTTGACAGACAGAGATCACAAGTAGGCAGAGAGGCAGGCAGAGAGAGAGGCAGAAGCAGGCTCCCGCTGAGCAGACAGCCTGATGCGAGGCTTGATCCCAGGACCCTGAGATCATGACCTGAGCTGAAGGCAAAGGTTTTAACCCACTGAGCTACCCAGGTGCCCCGGAAAATGAATATCTTTAAGAAGAAATTAAAAATGAAAGCAAAGGCAACAATCATACGTTACTACCACTAATGGATTTGGTTCACAGTATCAGAAATTCATTTAAATTTGGATGATACCTAAGGTTAAATAAATTTGAACTAGTTCAGTACATATTTATTATCTATTATGGGTATAATTTCCACACTCTTTACATTCATATAAATATCTATGAATGCATACATATACATGCTTATGTCTTTTACATTCACTAAACTGAAGTCACATATATGCAATAGTTAACAATTTGCTTTTTGTTTTAGCAATTTAATGAATATCTCCCCACATCACTAAATAAAGACTTAATGACTGCATCGCATTCCATAATTCGAGGTAAATCGTAAGTTATTGATGAACATTTAGCTTGTCTCCAGATTTATTGTTACAAATAAAACTAATAATAATACCCTTGTGCATATACAGCCATATTCTCAAATTTTATTTTTTTGGAACAGCTTCTTAATGTGGTGTTTCTGGTCAATACATACACCCAATTACAATTTTAATATATCATGTTAAATTAATCTCCATGGAGACTATAATTGTGCTTAATTGTATCTGTTTCCTGAATGCTTATCCATATTTGACATTGCTAATAGTTTGAATTTGATTTCTAATCTTATGGCTAATATATAGTCCATAGTATTTTAATTTGCATGTCCATTGCTATATTAATTAAAATGTGTCTTTAACGTAGTAACTCTCAGTGTGTATATTTTCATTTCTCTACTCTTTTTCCCTGGGCTCTTAGTAATATCTTTTATTTCTCAGTAGTTATTTCTTCAGTATTTTGGCAGTGTCTGTGCAAGTAAGACCTAATGATCTCCTGCCTAATATACAAAAGAAGAACGAACACATTTACATTATTAGTTAGTAACAGATAATTTCATTTTGTCCATCTCATTTTCAAGGATATAGAGAGGGTAGGAGACGGTGCTTACTTTATGTTTTTCTTATCTATCACAGAATAAAAGCATAAATCTGTGTACATGATTTCTATGAAATTGGAGGCTTATTTACGTAACTTAGACAAGGATCTCTTGAAAATATCATTATTGCTATCCCAACTATTCTGCTCTTAACTGGTCGAGGGGCATAGGAAAATAAAATAAGTGATAAATTGTAATGTCCCAGATGTAATCTATGTCTAAAATACACATATATATTGTATTTGTAATGCATGTATTTTGTATGACCTATATTTTATAGATTTGTAGTTCTTTTTCAGATATGTTTCATTTTTAAATTATGCATATATGTCTGTATATATAGTTTTATGTATATAGATAGATTGATTCAGCAATATAAACATTCTGTGTTGTTTTAATGGCATTATACATTTAGATAACATTTTCATTTTATCTCCAGTATTTATGCACACATTAAATGTAGACAACTATAAATCACTAAGATTCTCCATTTAATTTTGTTTTAATCTGTCTTCTTCTGTGCTTTCCACCTCAGAGTCAATAACTCTTTCCTCCTACCTCACATGCCCTGTCAACTTTCTTGTATCTGAGCTATTTTAAATGAAATCCTATTTATCATTGCATGCTTGGTTTCATGTACCCCTCTTGACACCAAGATTATTAGACATTATTTTGTATGAAAAAAAGAAGAAAAAAAAATGACCTTGTACTACTACCAATTAAAATCAGCATTGTACCTCTATTATCTTTCAGTTTTTAAAAAGTATCTAACAGGGGCGCCTGGGTGGCTTAGTGGGTTAAGCCTCTGCCTTCGGCTCGGGTTGTGATCTCAGGGTTCTGGGATCGAGCCCCATATCGAGCTCTCTGCTCGGCAGGGAGCCTGCTTCCCCTCTCTCTCTGCCTGACTCTCTGCCTACTTGCGATCTCTCTGTCAAATAAATAAATAAATAAATGTTCTTTAAAAAACTTTTTTTAAAAAGTATCTAACAAAAATTCCTGAAACTGTTGGTACTATTCTTTTCTGCTACAGCTGATAAATCTTAGAGTTACTTTTGTATGATGTGAATATGGAGAGGCTAAAATTTTTGAGAAGAATCAAGGTTGTATCTGGGGATGACAGCAAACCATCATCATGAGCCCCCAAGGTTGGTAGTACTGCTGCTGGTCAGTGGTATAGAATCCCTGCTTGCACTTGTACAGTTTTAAAGTTACAGTTAGGGTTATAACATGAAAAATCCAATCAAACAATGAGTTGTGTTATAATATGATGTTAAATAACCTCTTCAATAGCATAGTTTCCCTAAATTGTTTCTGTTTTCTCTCCTTTGGATCACATACATATTTTAAGCTACCCAAATTTGTCAACAAGTCTAAATTATCATTTCCATCTAAAAATATAATTCATAATTATTAATTCCTGAAACTATATTTAGCAAATATGAAAAGCAGGTGAAAAAAGACTTCTAGCTGTTTTAATAAAAATCTTGGTAGAAAATTTGGATTATGTAATACAATATCGAAGAATTTCTGAATGTTTCAGGTCAGTATATGTAATTAAATATATATATATATATGTATAACCACCTTTGAGAAGAAAACCTTCAATAACTGAGTATTAATAAACAAAAACTCTCCACCTAAACTTTCTCTTAGGATTTTTTTTAAAGATTTTATTTATTTATTTGACAGAGATCACAAGTAGGCAGAGAGGCAAGTAGAGCGAGATGGGGAAGCAGGCTCTCTGCTGAACCGAGAGCCCAATGCAGGGCTCGATGGCAGGACCCTGGAATCATGACCTGAGCCAAAGGCAGAGGCTTAACCCACTGAGCCACCCAGGCGCCCCTCTCTTTGGATTCTTATTTAGATCTTCTTGATCTTCCTTTTTTATTTTTTTAAGGGATTTCCATCTCTTACAAATATATGCCTAAATGTTTATTTTCATATAACATTTGGATAGTAGGATAGAAATAAGAGGCTACACTTCTTTAAAGATTTATTTATTTACTTACTTATTTTAGAGATTTTATTTATTCATTTGACACAGAGAGAGAGAGATAGCACAACCAGAGCAAGCAGCAGGCAGAGGGAGAGGTTTAAAAGCAGACTTCCCACTAAGCTAGGAGCCTGACTCAGGGCTTGATCCCAGCACCCTGGGACCATGACCTGAGCTGCAGACACTTAACAAACTGAGCCAGCCAGGCACCCCTTATTTATTTATCTATCGAACTATCTATCTATTTATTTTAAAGAGAGAGAGCAGGAAGAGGGGGCAGAGGGAGAGAGAGAATTTCAAGCAAGACTCTGCACTGAGCACAGAGCAGATGTGGGGCTTGATCCCAGATCCCTGAGATCATGACCTGAGCCGAAACCAAGGGTCAGATGCTTAACTGACTCTGCACCCATGTTACCCAAGGCTACACTTAAATCAAGTAGGCTTTTGTGTTCTAATAACTAGACATTTTTAGGACCACTATCTTCCATCCACGTTCGGAATCCTCATTGTCACAAGTACCTGACTCCTCATGGTTTTGTCATAAAGACACATTATCAGAGGTGAGTTTTAATAGTATTTAATACAGGCGCTTTGGAAGCTTACAACTTTCAACCTAGCACCATTACAGAGATCTGAAATATCTGAGAAGACCCAAGGTTTTGTTCAGAGAGATGCAGAAACAAAGGCTTAGCTTTCCTGCAGATTCCCTTACTTTGACCTCATCTAGTTCCTATTGGCCACCATCGAATGAGAACATTTAATAACTGTGTATATTCGTATAAAGAGGGCTTATTTACCTAATTCAGAAGTTTCTAGATATAAACATTTTAATTTTAGCAAAAAGTTTAATTCAGTACCTCATAGACACCGGATTTTCTTCTTTCCTCCCTTTCTCCTTTCTTCTCCCTCTCCCTCGCTCTTTTTCCTTCCTTCCTTCCTCCCTTCCTTCATTCTGTCTCCCTTTCTTTTGTTTTCTCTCTTTTATAAAACTGGCTTCCTCGTTTTGTAGAAAACCTGGTGCCTGAGTTGTTAGAAGCTCTTCTGTGCTTTTTGTTTTGTTATTACATGGTTCGTGGAGCAGAGAAAAAAGAAGTCTGAAAATGAAAGAATTTTAGAAGACCTTGTCCCCAGGTGTGTAACTGAATATGGATTACGAAATGAAGCTTAGAAAAAAAAATATTTCTGGTAAGTTTTCTTTTGCTCTGATTGGTGGTGGGGGTGGAGAGTTCCCCTGCTAAACTTCAACATTTATTCTCCACTCATGTCATTCTGAACATTACACAGACTTTACAATGATGCTATCATTGCCTATCAGAATTTTATATTCCTAGGCAATGAATTGTAAAATCCAGGACAAAAATAATCATTCAAGGGCCAAAAGAGAGAGAAAATGCGGTAATAATGCATTGCAGTGAGGCTAGAGTAAATAAAACCTTGTATTATTTTATATTATAGGTTGATAGACATGGCAGAGTGAGAGGGGAAGTCAGGAAAATGTAGAAAGCACTAGAAAAAAGAAATCGTTGAGAAAAGACAGTACAATAGAGGAAGTGCAAATGCGAAAATGAAAAAAAAAATGAAGGCAAAAGAGAATGAGAAGAGTAGAAAAAAAGAAAAGGTAAAAAGTGAAGGAAAGATAAACAGAAAAATAAATGGTAGGAAGAGTAGAGAAGGAAAAAAGGAAGGAGGAAGGGACGCCTGGGTGGCTCAGTTGGTTGGACGACTGCCTTCGGCTCAGGTCATGGTCCCAGAGTTCTGGGATCAAGTCCCACATCAGGCTCCCAGCTCCATGGGGAGTCTGCTTCTCCCTCTGTCTGCTCTCTCTCACTGTCTCTCTCTCAAATAAATAAATAAAATCTTAAAAAAAAAAAAGGAAGGAGGAAAGAAGGAAGGAACAGATGAAATATTGAGTTTATCAAATCAAAGGTGCTTTAATCAGATATAAATGAAAACAATGATATAGCATCCAATCCTTTTTTTGAATTTGTATCAGCAGTGAATGGTTAATGTACTTAAAAGTCATTTCACATGGGAAAAATAAAATGCAATTCATTCAAATGCTTTTTATGAAGAATAAAAATTTGCTTTCATTTTTTATGATTCTCCCTCTGTTTCGTGTGCGTGTTTTTGTGTGTGTGCACGTGTGCATAATGTGCATATCTGTATTTACAGTTTCAAGGCTGCTTCTATTAGTAATTTTCAGTTATATCTTTATATTTAACAAAATGATTATTTAATTGGAGTTTTCTCAGGAAGTTAACGTAGAAGACAGATTAATATTCATTTCAATTCTACAATTTGAGGTTTTGAAAAGAGGGACCTGTCTGATTTGAAACAATTAAATGATTAATTAAGTTTTCCCAATAGAGTGAAACCTCTGCTATTAAAATTAAAATTTGTTTTATCAGGGAATAGCTGTCTATAACCTCGATAATATTAATAGCAAAATGCAAAAGGAAATAATGAATGAAAATAGCCCACAGGAGAAATAGAAACCATTTATATCAGTGGAGGCTGAGATTTAGAACTTGAATTATTTCACAAATACAATATAAGACATCTGTATAATGACAGAGACAAAGCAAGTTTCAGTGGTCAGAGAAAGGGCTGCAGAGGTTTTATGATTAGTGATAGGATACATTTAAGTTTTTTTGTTGTTAGGTAATTAACACTTGCTAATGACTTAGGATCGATGTGATTAATGGATCGTTCTTTCTGCAAATTTGTTTTTTCTACTGCAGGAAGAAATACAAGCCACAGTGGTGAAAAATAATAATAATTAAGGCAAGAACAATGACTATACACAGAATAAAAGCAAAATCTGTCAAAATAGCTCTAGAGCAAGTCCAAGAGGAGCCCAGATTTCTGGATGTTACCTCTGACAAGAAACAAGGGAGAAAAGCTTTATTCAGATTCACTGGAGATTTTAATTTATTTTAACAGAAGCACTTCCAAGATCACTGATTTGTAAAACATGCCCAGAGCTGAGCCCTTCAGAGCACTTCCAAAGAAGAACTTATCCTTTCCCCTTTGCCAAATCTGTTTATTTTTTATTGAATAAACACAATGCACTCATTCCCTTGGCCTCAGGACAGGTTTTTTTTTGTTTTTGGTTTTTGGTTTTTTCTTCCCTAGTAAAAAGAATCCTAGTCCTTCTTAGCATTGGAAAGTGTAAGAAAGGTAAATGTACACACACACACACACACACACACACACACACTTGCAGTACACTATATATGTTCCAGGAATAAAGTATTTGTAAAACCAGATGGACTCCTCTTGGTGCTCAGGCAGGAGGTGATGCCTGTGCAGTGGCGTTGTGTTTGCTGTCAGGGTTGGTGAGCAAAGGGACAGAAATTTGAATTTTGCCTCCGAGACACCTGGGTTCTCCATGAATTAGTGAGTGTGGGTTGAGATAAGGAGCAGCAATTGGCCAAATGCTCTGCTTGCTGCAAGAACCAGCTGTCACAGCAGCAGTACAGCTTTGCCTGTTCCCACCGGGCCAGTGGGGATGGCTATTGAGGCTCGAAACGAAGAATGTTGAAAACACAGATACAGTGTCTGCTTTCCTCTTCCCTCTTAGTCTCTTCGGATATTTGTGGGGAATGAGTGCATGCCTGTTGGTTCTGCAGAGATCACTTCACTGGGCCCCACAGTAACTGCTGATTTTCTCTTGTCTCTAAACATATCTTTAGATCAACAGACTTCTAGAATTTCATCACTGCAAAGGAAATTAACAAAATAAAACAAACTATTGGTTTGCGTAAATCATACTATTTATCTATGAACATTTGAAAAATGAAGAGCTTCCAGACAAAGAAAGCAACTCAGAAATGCAGCCCAGTACTGGTGTCTGCTAACCCACTATCTCCTTGAGAACCTCTTGGGAGCTGGTCTAAATCCTAGGTGAAAGGCAACTAAGAAGAAGAGAAGGAAGGGCAATCCCAATTTAAGTCTTTGGTACCAGTTCCAAAACCAGGACCCGAAGCAGTACACCAATGCCTTGTAATCTGGGCAAGATTGTGTCTCCTCCAAATTCATATCTTGAAGTGCTAACCCCCAGTATCTCAGAATGTGACTGACAGGGTCTTTAAAGAGAGAATTAAGTTAAAATAATGTCCAGGGTAACCAGGTATCAAGATTGGGGGATTCTGACTAAATTGCTTTAGTAGCATGTGCTATTCTTGTTAAAACTGGGCAATGGGAACTGAAGGTTGCTGGGAGTAGCGGGGAGGGAGAGAGTGGTTGGGTTAAGGCATTGGGAAGGGTATGTGCTATGGGGAGTGCTGTGAAATGTGTAAGCCTGATGATTCACAGACCTGTACCCCTGGAGCAAATAATATATTATATGTTAAACAAACAAACAAACAAACAAACTGGGCAATGGAGAGACAAACACAGAAGCCCCAGGGTCAGAACCTAGTTGAGAAGACTGTTCAGGAAGCTTAAGTGGAGTTTGGTCGAGAGAGAATCTTTGTCAGCCCTAAGCCAATGTGATTCGTGTCTTTATATGAAGAGGCAAGGAAATATGGGCAGTGGCAGAAGGAAGACAATGTGAAAATGCAACAAGAATCCTGTCCAGCTCCAAGCCAAGAAGAGAGGCCTCTGGAAGAACGAACCCTGTCAGCACCTTGACCTGAGGCTTCCACCTCCAGAACTGTGAGAAAATACACTTCTGCTGTGTAAGCCCCCTACTCTGTGGGATTTTATCATGGCAGCCAGAGCAAGCGAATACATCTCATAATGCCTGACTCTCGGCGGCAACCACACGTTGCAAGTTCTTTTTCAGGATCTTTCTGAAAGGTAGTGACCAGACGTTATGCTTCACAGAGAGTTCTTCCTGCATCAGGATACATTTTCGTTCATGGAGACTGTGAGTGGAAATCTCTGTAAAAGGGCTAAATGTACCACAGAGTTAAGAAAAACAAACATTTGGGGGGGGGGACACATGAATTTGTGATTTAGATATGACCCCAAACTGGGTCCTCTCTGGTTTGGCTGGGTAAATGCAGCACAGTGGGCTCGGTTCGAGCAGGATCTAGAACAGCTGAACGAAGGGAGCAAGGACAGCTGAGTAAAAGAAAATAGATTAGCAAGTGGAAAGCCATGCATTGTTTACTGCAAAGTCATCTAATGACCAGTAAAAATCCCTCAGGGTTAAGAAGTTTAGTGCACCATTTTTTGGTTTGTTTTTCGTTTGTTTTACTGTTGTCTGGCTCCTGCAGGGCACTGAATCGCTAAGCCAGGAATAACCTCTAGTAAAGTCTTTTTTCCTCTCCCCCAGTACAGACCCATCAGTGGGGCTCTCTGTCTTAAAACTATATGAGAGTGACTCGTGGTGTGAGTCCCTAAAGAAAATGGAGCAATAACCAGTTCTTTTTTTTTTTTTTTAAAGATTTTATTTATTTATTTGACAGAGAGAAATTACAAGTACACTGAGAGGCAGGCAGAGACAGAGAGAAGGAAGCAGGCTCCCTGCTGAGCAGAGAGCCCGATGCAGGACTCGATCCCAGGACCCTGAGATCATGACCTGAGCCAAAGGCAGCGGCTTAACCCACTGAGCCACCCAGGCGCCCTGAGCAATCACCAGTTCTGAGTGCTTTCTCCTGCTCCCTCCTTTTTCCTGCCACCTCAGAACCATAAAATTCTGAGTGTAGGGACTTACCTTGGGCCCATCTAGTAGAGCACTGATTCTGACATTGTCTGCCAGAAAGCTTAATATGCATTTTAAAATTTAACCTCATAGCTTGGATGCATGGGTAGGTTTGAATTCAGACACGCGTCAGTTCCAATGTAGGTTTTGCTTCCTTGTAGCTATGTGACATTGAGCACATGATATAACTGTTCTGAGTCTCATCAATAAAACACACTTTATGGTATTGCTCTGAGAGTTATACGAAATGATGTATAGAAAATGCTTAGTAGAGACTTTGGCACATAGTTAAGACAGACCAATATCTCAAAATATATCAGTTGTGATGATGAATATGATAAAGATAAAATAAGCATGTGTTGATGTCTCCAGTCAATAAATACAGATATTGACATGCAGAAGTCAATAATATGCATAATTGGTCCAAGGTCACACCACTGGTAGTTTACATTATTGGAATTTTAACCTAAGTCTGCAAACTTGGCCACTTTGTTATACAGCCTCTTAACTCATGGTTATTGGACCTCCACCATGTAGCAGTGATGATGTTTGCTCTGGAATTACAAAATATATAGCAATATTTACCTCCAAATTAAAGGAACTTGTATCTTGTGACTTATTCTTTGAATACTTTCGCCACCGATGTTAAGATGCATGTTACACTTTCATTCTTACAGTAAATGGGCACAATCATTTTTTTAAAAATATTTTGTTTATTTATTTGACAGAGAGAGAGAGAGATCACAAGTAGACAGAGAGGCAGGCAGAGAGAGAGGGGGAAGCAGGCTCCCTGCTGAGCAGAGAGCCTGATGTGGGGCTCAATCCCAGGACCCTGAGATCATGACCTGAGCCTAAGGCAGAGGCTTAACCCACTGAGCCACCCAGGCTCCCCACAATCATTTTTTTTAAAGGAAGCTATACAATACTATTTTCATTTTACATTAGTTATTTATTTCTGCTTTTTGGGGAGGGTATGCCCTAAGGTATTATGTGAATTGATTCTAGAATAAGCACTACATTTAATAGTCCTGGGTTTCCTTTTAAGCTTTTGGAGTTCCAGAGCATGTTTCTTTTGTTTTCACAGGATGGCTTATTCACTTGGTATCTTCAGGATGCATCTGGTGGTATGAGCCAATAAATGCACAATGATTATATACTCAGAAGAACCAGATAGACAGCCGTCTGAAGATAACGTGAAAGAAGAAGCTTTCCTATTATTAAATATCAAACACATAAAAATTCCAGCAATATTGTAACAAATGTATTAAAGGAAGGCAACTGAGAATTTAAAGCTGAAAGCCTACCATTAACTCACCCCAAGAGAGACTGAAGTATTCTCAGGACTCTGAACAATGAGATGAAACACAACTGCTTCATTCGCAAGGCCAAGTGAGTTAAGAGAAGCTCTGACCCAAAGTTATAAAAATAACTGTTTTGTTGTTTTATTTTTTTCCTTCTTTAGTAAAGTATAGGAAAAATCATAACTTTGTAACTGACATTCTATTACTTTTCTAAGCTGAGGTTTAAGAATTATTTTGAGTGGAATAATACATCTGGTGCCAATTTGATACTGCTCTTAAAGGATCTTTGGTTTAGTAGCAAATTTAGTGTCACACGCACAGTAAACTATCAAGATCAAGACTGAACAGGTTTTTAGATAACTTAGTAAATAAAAAAAGAACAGAATGTTCTTTGGTTATCTTAATGATATAGGAAGAAATTGGGAAAATGTTGGGTCTAGATATTCTGGACATTGCATCTATGGGGAGATTACCATTGTCTTCCTCATTTAAATTAGTGTAGTGAAATGAAAGTGCATGAAAGTGTCACGTATAAATAAAAGTTATCTTAAAAGTGTTAAATTTTAAATAAAGCAGGGCAAATTCCTATACTTTATTATTAATTATAATTAGTTTGCAAATCTCTACCACATATTGTGCCTCACCAGTATATCCAGACCCAGAGAGAGAGACCATTTGACATTAAGAAGTACTTGTAACCCTTGGGTGTTCTGACAGATGTCTGTATAGGTCTCAATGCAAGCATCGAAGTATCATTACAAGGATACAAAGATACTTAGTGGAGGCTTTTTCTTTTTAAAGCATAGAACTTTGAAAATCAATTCATTTGCTTTGATTTATAGCACCTTTGAATCTCAATAAAAGCTATGAAGTGTTAATTCTTTTATAAGGAGGTGATATTCCACTTCAGTACTTAAAGAAGAGAAGATGCTTACCAAGGAGAAACTGGGGAACATCAGGTAGAATGGGATGTCAGAATTCTTCCAAGGAAAGGAAGCAAAGATACTGAGAGAAATGAAGTAGCATGACTCACTTGGAAATCTCCAAGTAGCTTAGAATGCTGGATACTCCTTCAGACATGGGTAGAAAAATGTGTGGAAGATAAAAATGAGCTGGATCATTATTACTGCTTCACAATGCTCCATAAGTCTCTTGTATGTCAGTAAACAAAGGCACTGAAATATTTGTTGAAGACTATCTTTTCAAGGATGTTATCAAACAGACTTAAAGCAGAAGTAAGATGTCTTCAGTGCCCAATCTAGCAAAGAGAGTATCTTTCTCCATTGCAAAGGTTTGGCAGGTTTACTTGCAGCCCTGTCTAAAAGATTGGATTTCTGTTATCTTGGGTTTCCTCAGGTGTGATATAAATGCATGTATGCAGCAACCACCTGGATCCACCTCAGTATTGGTTTCACGAGACTTGGGGAGCAAGAGGTATAATTATTATGCACATGAAGCTCATACTTCTTGCTCTACCACAAATAAAATCCTTTGTCTATGACCCAGAAGTCTCATATCTTCTACCAGGACCCATGAAGCTATAGTAGACTAACTTGTAAGCTTGCAAATAGAGTGAAATCTCAGAACCTTCACTGTTCATAACAATTATATAATCCTAAACTTATTAATCTGTTTCAACAAACACATAAGTGATCCTTATGATCTCATTGGTGTTCTAGGGTTCTAAGAAAAACAAGGAAAAATTCCCCACTTTCATTGATCTTACAATCTAGTTGAGTTGGAAGAAGATCATAGGGGACACCTCAGTAAGTAAGAAAAATGATATATTACCTTATGATGAGTGCTTTGCTGTAAGGACAATGGGCAGAGAGTTTCAGGGTCATGATTGAGATACTACAGCTTACAATTTTAAATAGGATCCTTGGGGAAGTTTTGACGGAGAAGGTGACATTTGAATAAAGATTTTGCAAACTTAAGGACAACTTTGGAAGGCCATTTGACCATTTCTTAGAAAACTAAACGTACTCTTACCATACAATCTGGTAATCTCATTCCTTGTTATTATCCAAATCAATTGGAAACATATCCATACAAAAGCCTGCAAACAAATGTTTACAGCAGTTTTGCTCATAATTGTCAAAACTTGGAAGCAACTGAGATGTCTTTCAATAGGCAAATATATAAACAAAGAGTGGTTCAGCCATGCTAAGAAATATTGATTAAAAGAAATGAGCTATCAAGCCCCAGGAAGACATGGAGGAATCTTAAATGCATAATGGTAAGTAAAACAAGTAAATCTGGAAAGTCTATATACACATTGTGTAATTCCAAGTATGCGATGTCCAGAAAAAGTAAGACCATGGAAATGGTAAAAAGAGAAGTGGTTGCCAGGTAGAAGAGGAAAGGGACGAATAAATGGAGTACAAGGATTTTTAAGGGCAGTGAAACTCTTCTGTATGATACCATAAAATGGATTCGTGCCATACATTTTTCAAAACAGAGAATTTACAACACAAAAATAAACCCTAATGTAAACATACAAACTATGGATTTTGGCTAATTATATTATATCAATATTATCTATCAATTGTACAAATGTACCACACTATTGCAAGATGCTAATAATAAGGGAAACTCGGGGCGGGGGTGGGGTGAGGAGAAGTATGAGAACTTTAACTCCACTCAATTTTTATGTGAACCTAAAATTCCTCTAAAAAAATAAAGTCTATTAAAATTATTTTTAGAAGTTATAGAAAAAGCTGTTTGGAGAGATAGGATAAGAGAGCTCTAGTCAGAGGGAATAGCAAATGCAAATACCCTGAAGCAAGAACATGCCAACATGTCAAGAGTGAGGAGACCAGTGTGACTAGAACCAAATGTAAAAGGGAAAGGCGGGTAGGAAATGAGGTCAGAGCCCTAATAGCATCACACTGTGCAGAGGGTATGGAGATGTTGACTTTTCTGAGTGAAAAGGAGGGGGGCTGTTGAAGGTTTCAGCAAAAGAGTAACAAAATCAGCGTTAACTTTTAGATGGATCATGTTGGCTTCAGTGTTAGCTATATTGTGGGGAATACAAGGATAGAAATAAGTGAGCGAGTTAAAAGTCACAATAATCTTGGAGAGAAATGGTAACATTTGGACATTTGGACCAGGATTTCTGAACGGAACAACTAAAAAGATAGAGTGAAGCTTTACACAGATGGAGAAGATGTGAGGATGGCACTCCTGAGGACAAGAGGAGGAAGTCTATTTTGATTGAGATAAATCTGAGATCCATAATAGACATCACAGCAGAGATATGGAGTAGGTATCTACATATATAATTCTAGGTAGACGTCTGACAGGAGATACCAATTTGGAAGTTATTAAGCAACAGTAGTTGGAGATTTGAAGAGAACGGAAAAAAAATTATGAAATCCTGGTCTACAAGACTGCAGTATAGAAAGTGAGTAAAAGTAGAATAATGCAAGGTAGCATTGAAGACCCATTTGAAATTTGTGTTCATAAGAAGAAGCAAGACCAGTCAGCACAGATGAGTGCTCTCTTCAACAACATTCAACAACTTAGGTATAGGGATTGTGAATGTAAAGGATGACATGTAATTGGGGTTGGAATTTTTTCAGATAAGTTGGAGAAATAGAAGACATGGTGGGGCACCTGGGTGGCTCAGTGGGTTAAAGCCTCTGCCTTCGGCTCAGGTCATGATGCCAGGATCCTGGGATCGAGGCCCGCATCACGCTCTCTGCTCAGCAGGGAGCCTGCTTCTTCCTCTCTCTCTCTGCCTGCTTCTCTGCCTACTTGTCTTCTCTGTCTGTCAAATAAATAAATAAAATCTTAAAAAAAAAAGACATAGTTATCATGTGAATAAGAAAAAGTCACTATAGGGATGGACTATGTATCAAACAAGAAATTGAGCATATATCAGTAATGAGAGACAGAGAAAAATTATAGTCAATTAATTTTAGGTCATGGGGAAGTTAAGATGTATTTGGAGTTGATGTATGGAGAGAAGAAATCAGAATGGAAAGCAGTGATGCTCTGAAGTGATATAGTTTAAACTGAGATTTTTAGGAGGTTTCCAGTCTAAGATAAGCTATAGATGTAACTGGCTGGGATCAGGGGGAAGCCAAGTCATTGACGAAACCAAAGTACTGATTGCTGGGTTTCTGATCTGGCATATAAGGAGAGTGGAAGTCATCATTTCATGCTAATAACAACTAGAAAGTGACCAAACTAAAAAACAACAACCCTTTTTTGGTCAGTTAGAGTTGAGGTCTGGGGGCAAACTGCTGCCTTCAAAATTGGAGAGACAGGTGGGCAGCTACAGAGAATCATAACATATGAGACCACAGACCCACTAGTGGAAATCTCCTAGGGAACCAGTCCTGGGGTAGGAAGACTGGAACTGTACTTGATGAATTTGTGGAAGTTCAGTGTGGACAAATCTGAGAGTTAAAAAACAAAACAAAACAAACAAAAACAAAAACCCAGTGGGACCCAGTCTTAGGGCAAAATAACCTCACATCTGTGAATTTTATCTCTGGGATTATCAGATTCTCATAGTGAAGTCTGGAGAAAAAAAATCTCTCCATACTTCCAACAGGGGGAGAAGAGTAGTAGCCACAATATTCTGTTCTTTAGCAGGCCTGTCTTCAAGAGAACCTGCTTTACAAGGGCCTGACCTACTGGGGTTTTATCAGAACCAAACTGATGTGGGAGAAAGGCAATACCCAACTCCAGCCCCTTTAACCATCTTGTCCCATATTAGGGGGGCAGGGCACAGAAGTCTAAGAAACAGGTGAAGTTTACAATGCAAGGGCATAGGTTCACTAAAAGACCGAGATTTATGCATAGGAATATTTCCCCTCCCCTGAACGCCTCCCCACTGTGTTACTAAAGGCATATTTATTGCAATTCTTTTTATTCAGCCTGTCATTTCTGGCTCTTACAATAGATTCCAAGGCATACTAAAATGGCAAAAAATTCAGTTTGAAGGGACAGAATAAATATTAGAACCAAGGTCAGATATGGCAGGAGTGTTGGAATTATCAGACTAGCAAGTCAAAATAACCATGATTAATATGCTAGAAGCTCTAAGTGGAAAAGGGAGACAACATGCAAGCATAGATGAGTATTGTAAGCAGAGATGGAAATTCTAAGAAAGACTTATAAGGAAATGCTAGAGAGAAAATAAACTGTAACAGAAATCAATAATATCCTTTATGAACCCATTAGTAGACTAATATCTTCAAGGAAAGAATCTCTGAACTTGAGGATATATCAATAAAAACTTCCAAAACTGAGAAACAAAGGGAAAAAAAGACTGACAAAATGAAGCAGAATATCCAAGAACTGTGGAATCACTCCAAAAGGTGCTACAAATGTGCAATAGAAATACCAGAGGGGGGAAAAAAAGAGAAGAAGGAACAGAAGAAATACTTGAAGCAATAATGGCAGAGAGTATACTCATGTCAGATGCCAAGCCTAAGACCCAGGAAGGTTAGAGAACATCATACAAACAAACAAACAAACAGTTCTACCCAGTTATATCATATTTAAACTGTGAAAACTCAAAGAAAAAGAAAAGATCTTGAAAGACATTAGAGGACAAAAACATACAGGAGCAAAGATAAGAATTATATCAATTTTTCAGAAACCATGCAAATGAGAAGGGAGTGGAATGAAATTTTTAAGTGTTGAGAGAATAAATTAAAAAAAAAAAAAAAAAAAACACCTGTCTAGAATTCTATACAGGTGAAATTATCTTTTATAAGTAAAGGAGAAATAAAGACTTTTCTAGAAAAACAAAAACTCAGATAATTTGTTGGCAGCTGATCTGTCTGGCAAGAAATCTTGAAAGAAGTTCTTTAGAGAGAAGGAAAATCATGGAGGTCAAAAGCTCAGATCTGCATAAGGAATGGAAGAGCATTAGGGAAAGAACTAGTGAAGGTAAAATAAAAACTTCTTTTTCTCATTCTTAAATGAACTGATAATAGGATGTTCAAAATAATAATAGCAACAATGCATTTGATGTTTGCATTAATTTGAGTGACAGCAATAATGTAAGGGACAGGAGGAAGAAATGAGGGAAATTTTGTTATTGTAAGGTATATGTACTACCTGTGAACTGGTATAGTATCATTTGAAAATGGATTTGAATTAGTTGTAAATGTATATAATGAACTCTAGGGTAACCACTAAAAAAAGCTTGTGAAAGAAGTATAATTGATATGCTAAGAAATGATATGCCTGGATATTAGAAGTGTCAGCCACATGAATATTGAAATTGCCAAGAGCAAAGAGGGAAGTTATATTAGAAAAATAGCCTTGAGCCCAAAACTTAAATATTCAACAGAACAGAGAAAAGAATCCTACAATCTGTAGAAGTTACAAAAAGGATATTAAGTGGTATAGTTTGATGAAAGAGATTCAAAGCTGGGAGATTTTTGGACGGAGGGAAAGAGCACAATCTAAAGAAGCATATAAAGAAGTCCGGACTTTGTGTTGTAGATAATAGGGAGCAATTGAGTGCATGATTAATTGCACATTTTACGAAGACCGCTCTGACAACACAAGGCAGTGAGGATTGGCTTGGTGGAGGCTCTTGGGAGTCCTATTGAGAGATACTGGGAATGCCTGGAACGGTGAGGTAAGAAGGAAGAGAACAGATTGTAAGAAGATGAGAAAACAGAGGCACTTGGGTTTGGTCACTGATTACTTGTGAAGCAAAAAAGTGTTTTAGCTAGGGTCTCTGTCAGGTTCTGACTAAGGTGATTGAGCAAATGATGACCAAAAGAGGAAAAACAGGGGGCAGATTTTGAAAAGGATTTGGGGCATGAAGAGTTCAATTTTGAGCAACTGAATGTTAGATACTTGTGGGACAGTGAAGTGAATGTGAGGTAGAGGAGGACATTCAGGACGACCTCTGGAACTCTGTACTGGGTAATATGGCAAAAGGTCATTTTTAAGACTGCGATCAGGAATACATAAGAATGATCAAGTTTGGAGCTAAATAAAAGAAGCTAATTTAAAGAAAGATGGAGCCTAGGTATTTGTAAGTAAAATGTTTTGTATCAGGTAGGATTAAGTTCAGGAGAGTAGAGCAGAAATCTCTCATAGAACTATGAAATCAGTAAGAACTTCTTTCTCTCTTATGGTAAAGAAACATGATGGGGTGTATGGGTGGCTCAGTGAGTTAAGCCTCCACCTTTGCCTCTGGTCATGATCTCAGGGTCCTAGGATCCAGCCCCACATCAGGCTTTCTGCTCAGCAGGGGGCCTGCTTTTCCCCTCTCTCTCTGCCTGCCTCTCTGCCTATTTGTGATCTCTCTCTTTCTGTCAAATAAATAAATAAAAATCTTAAAAAAAAAAAAAAAGAAACATAAAGGTTTCTTCATATGGTCTAATATGTCACTTAGTCAACCTGGATGTACCTTAGTTATGAACTGTTTCCCGTCTTTCAACTGTTAAAATTTTGGAAGACATAAAGCAAACTTGAAAACTTCTCTTTGACAGTCTAATATGATAGGCACAGATTAGTTATTTGGACATAGCAAAATCCAATTAGAGAAAAAGAAAGTTTACATTTCCAAGGCAAGAAAATGTAAATCTGTGGATGTATGTGTGTGTATAAATTTCTTGGATAATGCATAAGTTTATTTGGGTTTTTTAAGTTTGAAGAGGTTGAAGCCTCCATACATTCAAAAATTTCATTGATAGAAATTATTTTTCCTCCCATTTAACGGACAGTGCCTGGACTTATTTTTATAGTGAGAGGCTGGTAGAGTAATGATTTTCTACTGGCTCAGGTTAAAAAGAAAACAATAGACCCAAAACAGCATCACTTAGGTTAAAGCCCCAAGTCAGTCAACCAAGACTCTATACTGAACCTAACTGCAGTTTCAACCACCCGGAGTTTAACCCTTGGCCTTCAGTCTGGAATTTTCAGGTCAGTACCAGTAAGATTCTCTGTCACATGGGTGCCCTTCATCCCTGAAAGGAAGTTGAGATAATCCTCTTACCTAGAGGAAGGTGACTTCACCTGAAATAATCCTTTTTTCCTGTTTATGATTTCCTCCTACTACCTTTGAAAACCTTTCCTTTTCTGTAGCCCTCTAGGTCTCCCCTCTGTAAGCTACATGGGGTGATGCCTGATTCAGGAAGTGATTAATAAAGCCAATTGGATCTTTACAATTTACTCGGTGTAATTTTTGTTATTTAACACTAGACAACTACTATTTCCATACATAGAAAAGCTACATTTTTTCCCACACAGCCTAAAAGACTAAAACTCTAAAGTATTGATAAAAGCTTAATTTATAATGCATTGTCCCTATTCTGCTAAGACAAAACACACTGATCTCAGGGATGAATCTGTTAGAATTTGTTATGCCTTTTCACACATCTAGAAACAAATGCTGGTGTATGTCAGACTTCATGAAATGGCAATATTCTAATCATAGCTGCGTGTTATGCAGTATCTTATAAGAAGGAAAATAATGTTTTTATATGAAAGTTGTGAATATATGTAGGCTAAGTTTTCAGATTAATAGAAGAGCTACAGAACTAAAAGAATTATCCATGAAATTAAAATAGCTAAGATACTATCTGTATTAATATCATTAGAATCATTTAAGAAGTTGTCACTTGGAAAGTATCCAAAAGAAGAACTGGTTCAGAGTGACTGGAGATATCTGAGAGAAAAACAACCAAGTTATTTTGCATTTGTTGAAAACTAACAAGAAAATTCCAGTTCTTTTTAACGAAAAGGTATTTATTCATCCATTGTTAACCCACTCATTTACCTGTTCTTTAATTTTTTCAACACACAATTGTCTTTTTTATACTACATACGCGCACTGTGGAATAATGATTTTTAACTAAGGATAACAGCACCCACCTAATGGACATTTGATTTATTTTATTGGGGCCATGAATGAACATTTTGTGTAAAGAAGAATCATTCCACTGAAAAGATTGTCAGTAGCACTTACACTGAGAAACATTGTGTGTACAGAAACACTGTACAGTCTCTTTTTTTATTATTTAATTAATTTATTTATTTATATTAATTTAATTTATTATTTATTTTTATTTAATTGATTTATTCGTTAGAGAGAGATCACAAATAGGCAGAGAGGCAGGCAGAGAGAGAGGGAGAAGCAGGCTCCCTGCCAAGGAGAGAAGGTGATGCGGGGCTCGATCCCAGGACCCTGGGATAATGACCTGGCCAAAGGCAGAGGCTTTAACTCTCTGAGCCACCCATGGGCCCCCAATGTATAGTCTCTTAACTCCAAGAGACTCATAGCTTGGTAGAAGAGTGATAGAAATAGACCAGAACCTGCTCTCCTGGATGGCAAGTGCTTGCACGCAGTCATTCATTGGCTGTGACAGAAGAATGGCCCAGCAGAGTCAAGAGGGGCATGGATGTTTTCTCAGGAAGATAATCCATGAACCATAAGGAGTCAGCCAGGAAGAAAAGAGAGGTGGCAAGTGTTCCAGGAAGAAGAGCTGTGATGGTGAAGGCAAAGAAGCATGAGAGAGAACGGTGGTGTATTCTATATAGTTAAGGTGGTTCATTGACGTTTCATAGGTAAGTGCAGAAATGGTGAGATAATAAGGCCTGAGGAGACAAAGTACAAGTCATACTGGACATGGGGAGGCAAGTTAAGAGGCTGTAGCTGTATTCTGGTGAGTCACTGGTGAGGTCTGACCTCAAGCAACTGCAGAGAAGAAGGAATGAGGGAACAGACATGTAAACATCATAGATTTCTTTGCCTAATACCTATACAGGTTTGTCCCGATATCCAAAAGTAGAGCGTTCTGTGAAAACTTTTGTAAATTGAAATGACATAAAAAGATGAAGCAATTATCATTATCATTAATTTACATGGAATCCAAGTTTGGATGGGCCTGTCTTTTTTCTGTTAAAATAGTACAGTATTGTTTGAAAAATGTATCTTGAGCCCTGCGATGGGCTCTGCACTGAGTAGGGAATTTCCTTGAGATTCTCTCTCTCCCTCTCCCTCTGTTCCTCCCCCTACTTGCACATGCACGCTCTCTCTCTCTAAAACAAATAAATCTTTTAAAAAATAAAATAAATCGGGGCGCCTGGGTGGCTCCATGGGTTAAGCCTCTGCCTTCAGCTCAGGTCATGATCTTGGAGTCCTGGGATCGAGCCCCGCATTGGGCTCTCTGCTCAGTGGGGAGCCTGCTTCCCCCTTTTTCTCTGCCTGCATCTCTGCCCACTTATGATCTCTGTCTGTCAAATATAAAAAATCCTAAAAAAAAATAAAAATAAAAATTAAAAATAAAATAAAAATAGAGGTGCCTGGGTGGCTCAATGGGTTAAGCCTCTGCCTTCGGCTCAGGTCATGATCTCAGGGTCCTGGGATCAAGCCCCGAATTGGGCTTTCTTCTCAGCATGGAGCTTGCTTCCCCCTCTCTCTTTCTGCCTGCCTACTTGTGATCTCTCTCTGTCAAATAAATAAATAAAACCTTAAATAAGTAAATAAATAAATAAATAAATAAAATGCATCTTGAGTTTTCATCTCATTTTATAAAATTGCTCATAGATGAATGTATTAGTGCCAAGTTAAATCTCTATATCACCGGCACATTGTTGCTTTTCATATCTTAGACAGTATTTTATGGTATTCTTTTAATGTTCAGTCTTGGTTATCTCATAAGTTTTTTATACTGATGTTCTCTGTAAACGTGTGCTCCTCAGAAAGTTCACCGAAGAGCCACATTTATGTCAGATAATACCTTTTTACTCTTTATTTGGATTATTAGCATTTGTTCAACAAAATTTTAAACATGTCCTCTAGCCCATTTAAAAATTCTTGTTTATGATATTGACCAAGTTAAGATTTAACATCCCCTCAGTTTAACTAAACTTAGATAGGCATTTTCCTGAGTAGACCTCTGACTTCCCTTTTCCTAGAACATTTGGTTTAGAATACTTAAAATTGTAAATTCTTCTTCTGACTCTATGAGATGTAAATCTTTTTTAAAAAAAACCTCCAGTCAATTTCTAGCCCAGAAATGTCTTTCTCAAGGACCGAGAAACAGTCTTTGAAATGTAATCATCAAGAAAGATACTGCTCTAGCTCCTGGTTTCTGTGGGAAAGTAGGAGACTAATTTCAGGGGAACTTGCTCCGAGCTCTAAAACTATCTCTTACCTGAGTTTACTTTTCTTTTGGGCAAGGGCACGTAAACCCACATAGTCTACAATCTCTCCCACCCAGATTTTCATACTCTCCAGTCCTTTATATCAACAAAGTTCGTTTCAGATTGAATTCTGGCCTCCCTTCCCTATTGCAGGAAGCCTTGAATAAAATCGTACTTGCTGGTTTGATTCTGTCGGATGCATTTTTTTTGTTTTGACAAGTGTTTTACGGATTTTTTTTTTTTAATATTTTATTTGTTTATTTGACAGAGATCTCAAGTAGGCAGAGAGGCAGGCAGAGAGAGGAAGGGAAGCAGGCTCCCTGCTGAGCAGAGAGCCTGATTCGGGGCTTAATCCCAGAATCCTGGGATCATGACCTGAGCCGAAGGCAGAGGCTTTAACCCACTGAGCCACCCAGACGACCCTGTTTTACGGATTTTTTAAGTAATAAATTGCCTTCATTAATTCTTTTTTAAAAAGACTTTATTTATATACGACAGAGAGTTAGTGAGAGAGGGAACACAGGCACAAGGGAGCTGGAGAGGGAAAAGCAGGCTCCCTGCTGAGCAGGAAGCCCATATGGGGCTCCATCCCAGGACCCTGGTATCATGTCCTGAGCCGAAGGCAGACGCTTAACTGACTGAGCCACCCAGGCACCCCACCTTCTTTAATTCTTAAAAGGGTGGGATAAAGCTCTATTTTCTGAATTCCCTCTTTTCCAGTTAATTATAGTAATAATTTTTTCATAGTTTATCTTTCCTTCTACCTCCCTCCCTTCTCTCCCTCCCTCTCTCCTTCCTTCCTTCCTTCTTCCTTTGGACAAAGAATGTTAAGTCCTATAATAATCTTTGTCCAGAACTGTGCTATTAAAGCAACAGGCTTGGGTGTAAAATTCTTGTCTTTTATTACTCTACTGTGGTCATTTGCCTTCTTTGCCCAATTTGAGTTGAAAGTATCAAATTCCTGGGGCGTCTGGGTGGCTCAGTGGGTTAAGCCGCTGCCTTCGGCTCAGGTCATGATCTCAGGGTCCTGGGATCGAGTCCCGCGTCGGGCTCTCTGCTCGGCAGGGAGCCTGCTTCCTCCTCTCTCTCTCTCTGCCTGCCTCTCTGCCTACTTGTGATCTCTGTCTGTCAAATAAATAAATAAAATCTTTAAAAAAAAAAGTATCAAATTCCTACTGTCTCTTTATTAAAGGAGGAAGGAAGGAGGCTTTTCTTCTACATCCTCATATTTTGCTAATGGATTTCCATTCTATTTCCAGAGGAAGCCGCAGTAAACTATTTGCAAATCCTTTCTGAACTCTCTGAAGAGTCCCTCCCCAGACAGGTGTTATGGAACACATTAAGGTGAATGATTATTTTAAGAAGCAGTACTGGGTTGTCTCCTTCTTCTTCTTATGTTACCTATCTTGTACTTGTCAGCATATACACAAGAGTTTGCTGTGAAAACAAAACTTTTTCCTAGACAGAATCTTCCTTCTCTAGACTCTTACCGGAATCTAGATTAAGGGCATTTTTTTTTCGAGGGATGGGGGGAAAGTAGAAGGAACCATAAGAAGTTCTGCTTATGATTTACACTCAACAATTTCTTTGTTATGTTTTGGAGTAACAGGCTCATATAATTCTTTAAATGTTATTTTCATTTTTGTTCTTTTAAAAAAAAATTATTTGAGGGAGAGAGAGGGAGAGTGCATTAGGGAGGAGGGGCAGTGGGCAAGGGAGAGAGAGAATCTCAAGCAAACTTCCCTCTGAGTGCTGAGCTGAACTTGGGGCTAGATTTCAGGACCCTAAGATCATGACAGAGACTTAACTGACGGAGTCACCCAGGTGCCCCTTTGTGCTGTTTTTTTTTTTTTTTTTTAATTAGTTATATATCATAGGGGAGAAGGCATAAATATACAAAATCCCTGAAATATGAAACAAATCCCTCCTTTTTCTAAGTAATGAAAGTATCATTAAGACAGGAAGTTAGAAGATAAACTGCTTTTAGTAGAATTATTAGTATTATTCTGAATCCAGATTGATTTCATACTGAAAGTTGACTACAAAGTGATATGTGCATCATTTCTACTCACTGTATCAGTATTGAATATATTCCACTTCTAAGTCCAGATTCTAGAATTTAAATATTTCAATTATTAAGCTCCCTCTGCACCAGGAGAAAAGAAAAAGACAAGAAAGAAATAATAAAAAATGGGCAAGCTTTATCCTCTATTTTGTTAGATATGGTGGTTCAATCTTCCATAATAATAAAGTATCTGATTCTCTCCTATTCTCACCTTCCTGTTTCTACCGTTAATTCTTGGATTTCATAGCATAAAAGAGATTCCAATGAAAATAAACACACAACTGAGTTTTTTAATATGCAGCCTTTAAAATTAAGTTCAACCCAGACCAGCGAAGATTCTGTCTGGATTATGAAGACTTCTTGCACTAGAAATATTTTAAACTATTATAGTTATACTATCAATTTGCTTCCTACTTTTTCTCAAGTTTGACAGTGAACTCACTTTCCTAAATCGACAAACCTTCTTGTCTCCATCTTCCCAAAAGACACAGCTATGGTAGGAAAGGGAAGAGGAAGGAAGAATAGCGTATTTATATTTATATTTTCCATTCGGTACATCCTCTCTGCTTAAATAGATCTTGCCTTCCTGGTGGGTGTTTGCATTGGTTCTTAAAGTTCAGCCTCCTGGGGCTGGCATTAATGACTCTCCCATAAGTCCTATTTTCCAGAGGCAATGGGCAGAGGACTTCAATGAGACATTAGCATCTGAATAGGTCAGGAGTCCTGATATTTAGTGTGACAAAGATTTGTAATATTTATTCACTTAATTATAAATCAAAAGTGTCTGGCCTTTTATCAGCACTTGAGGTTCACATATAATGCAAAGTTTCCTCTCTTAAATCAAATAGTTACCATATATGTTATTCAAACAGTATAGATATATATATCTTTATACATATATATATCTTTATATCTTTTTTATCTTTATATCTTTTATATCTATCTATCTATTCCCATATCTTTTTATGGGAATGTAATAAAGAACTCGTAACTTTGCTCACTAGAGGTCAAATCTGATTTTCTGATTTTATAGAGTGACTGCCCACTATATAACCTCCTTTTTCTGCCATATATTTATGCCCCAAACCTGTTGTCCCTGAGTGTATGACCTATGATTCTGTCCAAATGCCTTTTACAAGCTTCTCTGCTCCTTTCACAAGTTGTCACATTTTAAGGTGATTGTCACCTGCAGTCCCTAGGTACTGAATTGAGACATGTCAGAGATGGCAAGAAGAGAGAGATTCATTTCTCTCTGGGTATCACTGCTTTATTGTCAACATTCCTGAGGGCTATGAGGGCTTTTCTTTGTCATATTTTGTGGCATGTGATATCTGCAATGAAGAAATATAAATAAGAAATATGAATGACCTCATTTGCAAAAAAAAGGGGGGTAAATTAAGCAAGGATTAAGTGATATGTCCCATTGCATTTATTTATGATAAATACCTACAGAAAACTTATTACACATGAGATACTTTAATGTGTGCACCTTGAGGTAAAACTTGGCACTTGATACCTTGGACAATATGTGTAAAAAAGAAAATATACTTTAGACTCTACACTCATCCTACGTATAACTTTGGGCATTATGCTTAACCTATAAGAGTGTTTGTCTCAAACTTATCACCTGGAATATATTGACATTTGATCTGCTTACCTCACAAGACAGTCATATGATTCAAACAAAATAACATGTATGAGAATGTCACTAGAACCTGGGGGCTTTTTAATTTTTTTGAAGATTTTATTTATTTATTTGACAGACAAAGATCACAATCAGGCAGAGAGGCAGGCAGAGAGAGAGGAGGAATCAGGATCCCTGCTGAGCAGAGAGCCTGATGCTGGACTCGATTCCAGGACCCTGAGATCATGACCTAAGCTGAAGGCAGAGGCTTTAACCCACTGAACCACCCAGGCGTCCCGAACCTGGGGGCTTTAATGAGGACACGAAAGCTTCATAAATATTCATATAACTGAAGAGACTAAAATGGAATGTGAATTTTAAAAAGTCAGATTAGTGTGATGGTTAAGACCACAGATTCTGGGTTTAAAACCTGGGTTTGCGTTGGCATGTAACCTTGAACAATTTATTTAGCTTGCTCCATTCTGCTTCTTCATATGTAAAATTGGAATAGTATCATGTCTAGTTCATAGTCATATTATGAGGGGTATATCAGTTAGCTCTTGCTGCAAAAATAATTAAACTTCGTGGCTGGAATCAGCTGGGTGATTTCTCTTGTTGCTTTTGCTTGAGTGACTCATGCAGCTATAGGCATTTGGTGAGTTCATGGAGGATATCTGATGGAAGAGCTTCACTCAGGTATGTGGTGGGTGTAGTCATTGGCTGCCCTATCTCTCCACAGGGCTGCTTACACTCAAGGAGGCTGGTGTGACTCCCTCTACCTGGCAATCTCAGGGCATCAAGAAAGCAAGAGCAGAAGCTGAAAGACTTCTTTCAACCCAAACTCTCAAGCCACAAAATGCCACTTCTGCTCGTTTTACTGTCAAAAAGTTCACAAGGGCAACACATTTTAGAGGAGACTTGGAAATGTGACAAGATCACTGAAAGGTCCTCCACTAATGAGTCCATGATTAAAGGAGCAAGACTGATACAAAGCGAAGGTCAAGCAAAGCTTTATTTCGCATCAAGCATCAAGAATCAAACCAAACGTTTGGGGCCACACCTCTTACAAAGAGGGCAACCTCTCTCTGCTTCACAGACTAGCTTTTAAGGGCAAAGGCCATGTGGTTGGGCCTGGCCATGCACAGGTGGCCAATGAGATTGTGACACACAGAGAAAGCTGCACAGTCATGCTAGGTCACACATAAGTGACCAATTGAATTACAATTTACCCTAGTAGATATTTGAACTAGCCTATCACCTTGGTCAGAATTGGCACCCAAAGGGCGGGGACCCATACTCCTTGGTAACTAGGGAGACAGTAGCCTCCCCCCCCAACCTCCACCCTCCACTGATTGGATGTCTCCACCTGGCCTGATCCACCCTTGTATTTGGGCTTTGTTACCTGGCACTGGTTTCTGGGACTTGTTTTTAAGTAAGTCCCCTGGGGGAAGGGAGGTAGGGACAGTTAAAGGGTTAAACAACAAGGTTATTGTTTAACCAGATGGAAGCACTCTGGCTAAATAGGTCCTTACAACCACATTACAAAAAGGTGTGCAAACACAGTTGGGGAGAAGCGTTGCTACATTTTGCAGTCTCCGACAGGATTAAATGAGATCATATTTGCAAAATGCTTAGAGCAGAGCTTAGAACGTAGTAAGTGCTACATAAACCTTTATTGAATAAATCATTAATACATTTTACTGAAGAAGAAACAACATTTAGACTTCCCTATGAAATAAGAGTCTATAAAGAGTGCCATTTGCATGCTGACACGAAGGATGAGTACTGATGAGTTAGAGAGCTCTTCTATTTTTGATGAACGAAAACACTTAACAGAGAAAATGGCATTTGAGTGTGGCCTTGAAGAAAAGGTAAAAAAAAAAATAAATAAAATAAATGGCAGACCAGGATATGTGCAGAATGCTCCCTCCCCTAGCTAGAATCTCAGTTATTTTGCCATCTTTAGCAATAGACCCATATCATTCCTCCTCCATCCGTTCTAAAGGTAAAATATCAGATTTTAGAGGACAAGCAATCACGTAACTTAATAAGATTGCTTTGACTGTGAAGTTTTAGGTGTCCCTGCTTACCCTTTCCTAAAGTAGAATAAATTGCTCCAATCCCCTTGGGCTGTTTTTTATTTGACTCATTTTTTTCCTACTTAAGCAGGTAAGGAAAATAATAATAACTCATATTTATTAAACGTTTGCTAGACACTGTTCTACATCCTCTACATTTGTTAATTAGTCTAATCATCACTGTAACTCTGAGTTCAACATTTATCCCAAGATGAGAAAATTGAAGCACAGAGAGGTTAAGTAACTCACCTCTAGTCACACACTTAATATATGTCGGCAATGTGTTTCAACCACAGGCAGTCTGTCCCCAGTGCCTGTGACCTTGTCAGTGCCGTGATGGGCTGTCTCTCTGCTGGCATCCCAGATCATTCATAATATAATATATTCTAAGGTTGCATGTTTTCATTTTTTTTAAACAAAATGAAATTTCTAAATAACACCCAAGTCTGAAAATCTATAAGAACTCTATACTAATGAGTCACAGAGCATGATACTATAGAGTATTACAGCTGGAAGATATCATAAAGCTCATCATCTGATGTGACTACCACTTTTTATAGTTAAGGAAGTGAGTAATGTTTTATTTATGATACATTGTGAACTATAGACATTGGCTAAATGCCAAAGAATGTTCCTGTATTTGCACATGTCCCTATGTGAACTTAGAATCAGGGCATCTGGAAGCTGGGATTCAATGATTGCATTTTGTTCACTTTTTATAGACCACCTAGATCATTTCAAATTCTAATGCTTTGCTATGAAACTCAATTTCCCTAGCTTGTTTTTTTTTTCTGATTCTAAAAATAATAAAAATCATTTAAATTTGCATGCTAATGAACAATATAAATACATAAAAGTGCATAAACGCAAAAGAAAAAGCCCATTTAAAATAAGATTACACATAATCCCACTATCTACAGCTAAGAGCTGCTAACACAATGGTCTATTATATCATGTCTTCTGTCTGAATTTTTTTTTAACAAAACAGCCCTTAGATTAAGGTCTATCTTTTTTTTTTTTTTTTTAATTTTAACCACTGCTAATGTTTTCATCATTAAGTATTTTGATGATGAAATTTATAATAGCTTCCTAATGATGGAGATTTGGAATATAGGTGAGGTTCAGTGGGGAGAGGTCTAGAGACTCAAATTCTTGGGATGTCTTTGGTGCAAAATGGTAGTTTATTAAAACATAGTGAGGGGACCCAAGGGCAGAAAGAGCTTCTACACTGGGGTTGTGAGAGGTGGCTAATTATATACTATGGAGTTGATATATAATTATGGGGGAAGATAAGGAAAAGGGAGGTTTTCAAAAGAACTTTTATATGCTAAAGAGGACCTACAAGAAACTGGAGGCCTTGCCATTGTCAAGTTAAGGTTGTTTTTCTTTCTAGCAAGGCATTAACATTAATATAGCTGGGAGCTTCCTGGAGGAACATTAGAGTCTGACTGCTTCAAGTTTCTGTCAATGGGCTGAAGGTTATAAGGAGATTTAATTGTATCTACATTTCCTTTTGGAAGCTAAGTTATTGATAGAGATGCTTTGTTCCTGTAGATTGCCAAGACATTTGTAAACTGAGGGAGACTCAAGTCTTGTAAGTTTAACTATTTGTTTTTCCTCTCCTTAGTTTTAGGGCATCCAGGACTGTATGAGAAATGATACCCATGGAGGGGGTGGTTGTGGGGTGCCAGCTTCTGCTTAGTCCTCAGCTTACCTTCTGTTCCCTTATCAATAGTATTTCACTGTATGGCTATAATATCATCATGTATTGTTTTCATTTAATGACTCAGCTTCTTGTATATTTTCCATGATCCTAGCTGTGGTGTGATGTTCTATTTCCTTTTAGTTTAATGACAATACAGATGTCCCAATCTGTATTAAATCTCAAGTTTTGATACTGCTCAGGGCACCTTGATTGAGCTTCCAGAAATCAGAAAGGGAAAGATTATAAAGCTTCAGAAACAAACACGAAACAAGCAAGAGATGGTATTTTGCAGTTTAGCCTAGAGGTGAAATAATCTTTTAAGATGTAAATTCTTGGTTAAAATGAGTTTTTTTTTAATACGAAATCTTTATCAAAATCTCTGTACATTTGTCATGTTAAATAAAGTAAAGCTAACAAAATATTAAACATACCTAGACTTGGATTTCAAACCAACTTCTTCACAGGTTCACTCACTCTGTACTCTAGTTGGGCTTTCTAGGAGAGAAATTACATTCTTAAATGTACTTGTCACTGTTGAGTCCCCAATGTTGGATCTCCCAATAATGGGTTCATGATTAAAGGAGGGAGACTGATACAAAGCGAAGGTCAAGCAAAGCTTTATTTCGCACCAAGCATTGAGAATCAAACCGACTGGCCAGGCCATGCCTCTTACAGTGAGCACGACCCCCTCCCTGCCTCAAAGACTAAATTTTATAGAGCAAAGGCCATGCGGTTGAGCCTGGCCACACACAGGTGGCCAATGAGATTGTAACACACAGAGAAAGCTGAACAGTCATGCTAGGTCCACATGGGTGGCCAATTGTACTACAAATCACCCCATAGTAGCTATTTGTATTAGCCTATCACCTTAGTCAGAATGGGTGCCCAAGAGGCACCCCGAAGGTAGTGCCCATACTCCTTAGTAGCTAGGGAGACAGTATGCACGCTTTACTGATTGTATGTCTCCACCTGACCCAACTCTTCCCTACATTCGGGCTCTTATCTCCACCTGACCTGACCCACCCTTGTATTTGGGCTTTGTTACCTGGGACTGGTTTCCCAGACTTGCTTTTAAGTAAGTTTCCCTGGGGGGGGGGGGGAAGGGTGGGGCAGGGGTAATTTAAGTTTTACTGCATAAACAACAAAATGGCTGTTCAACGGGGGTGGGGCTGCTTTGACTAAATAGGCCCTTATAGTCACTATTTTCTTACTATATAATTAAATTTATTATTATTTTTCTTTCTTTGGTTAATATTGTTTGGAAATTATGGTGCTTAGACATTATATTGAGTGTCACTTGTTAAGTAGCATTCTCCAAATGCTCTTTGATAAATTGCCTTCTCTTTGTCATATTTCAGAGTATGATGCAGTGTGGATTTCTGAGTTCTTCCTTTAGGAAATCATCCACAATGATTAGAAACACAATACATTTTGTTTCCTTGGTGGCTCTAGGCCAGGGACCAGTCTTTGCAGTTGGAGACAGCCTTTAGGTCCATGCCCTGTGGCTGCTTCCATAATCCCTCCTACAACCTGGCAGTTTACTTCGTCAAGGCCAGCAGGAGAGCACCTCTGTGTTTGAGGAGGCATGCATTTTCTGGTTAGAGTCCTTAATTACATTTAAAAAGTTCCTTCACTTTCACCATGTGAATTGAAATATCCTATCATATTCACAGATCCCACCCCCACAAAGGAAGTGGGTTATATAAGGGTAGGAGGTCACTGGGAACCATATTAGAATTTTAACTGCCACAGCATCCTTCTCAACCCTTTCCAGCTTCCCTCCCCTAGCTTCACTTATCTTTGACTTTGAGTAAAAATCAGATGTAAATTCGATCTGTGGTTGCTGTTGACATATTTCTGTGGCATGTGGTAAAAGCATACACACATAATTTTGGGTAAATCTGATGTTTAAACCTCACCTTTCACCTCTCTAAGCCTCATTTAACCTCTCTAAGCCTTTCTTCTCTAAAAATTTCTTCCATGGCCTTGGGAGGACAAAATATGATCATGCATGTAAGGCACCTAATGAGTATCTGCTATACAGCAAAAACTCTGGGAATTTTAGCAACTGTTAGCAGTTAAAGCTTATTATCATTATTCTTTCACTTTGCCATAGTGAAACATCACTTTTACATAACTTATTAGTTTGTGATAATAGTACTAACTTTATAATGTAAATCTTACAGGACAATGATGGGTAACTATCTATTAGTTTTTTCTGCTTATATGGAATTTTGAAAGATTTTTTTAAAGATATTATTTATTTTACAGAGACAGAGAGAGAGAGATCACAAGTACACAGAGCGGCAGGCAGAGAGAGGAAAAAGGAGGCTCCCGGCTGAGCAGAGAGCCCAATGTGGGGCTCAATCCCAGGACCCTGAGATCATGACCTGAGCCGAAGGCAGAGGCTTAACCCACTGAGCCACCCAGGTGCCCCTTATATAGAATTTTTACTGCAAGAATTGATACTTTCTTAAATCAGACTTAAAATATTAACTGGCTAAATCAGTGATTTTCGAACTATTTTATTTCTACAAACACAAAACTCATGACCTTCACAAATGAGACATATTTTCCTGGATAATAACTAGAATCATACACTGTTCTGGATACAGTAGTTGTAACTTCAGTATTTCTTCTCATATCTGAATTAGCATAAAGCAGATCTGTGAGTGTGTGATTATTGTAGGCTACATTGAATTAATGCTAATTAATGCAAGAAATAGTAAAATAATAAAATACCAGTGACATTTCTCACAACTGATCTGAAGATATCATTGTGGTGGGGGTCTGCTGAACTAAAATATCAATTTTGGTAAACAAAATGTTTTAATATGTGATCTTTTGCTTCAAATTAATGAGAATTTACTTAATGTATGATTTAAAATGAAGGCTACCCAAAGGCTAAATGCCCCAGTAGGGAGGAATAGTTAGTAAATTCATTCATTATCTGTTTACATTTTAATAAGGAGTATGGCTTTCTGCTTTTATCACAAGTGTGAATTAAGGGAGAATTGTTCATTTAGGTTGGGTTTGGCTTCCTACTGTGAAGTGTAAGAGTTGTGAAATTCCAAAAGAGCTTCCTGTATTATTAAACCAATGAGCCAAGGAGAGTCTATTCCCTAAACAATTAGCTTTCTTAAGTGAAGTATAGAAAGGCAATCCATGAATTCATTACTTGTTCTTCCTGGATGCAGACATTAGCTGGCATTAAGGCTCTTAGAGTTGTGACATATGAGATGTGATTCCAAAGGAAGAGAGTGATTGCTACTAGTCACCCAGGAAATCAATCACAGCCTTTTATAATGACACCCACATGCCCATTTCTCATTATGGGGGAATACATTTTACCTTAAAAGTGGAAAACTGTGGGGACACCTGGGTGGCTCAGTGGGTTAAGCCTCTGCCTTCGCCTCAGGTCATGATCTCAGGACCCTGGGATGGAGCCCCTCAACAGTCTTTCTGCTCAGCAGGTTGTCTGCTTTCCCCTCTCTCTCTTCCTGACTCTCTGCCTACTTGTGATCTCTCTCTCTCTGTGACAAATAGATAAATAAAATATTTTAAAAAGAAGTAGAAAATTGTGGACTCTGTAGTGGTTCCCCTCTTGACAATTTAAACCTTCCATTTGGAGTTCTCAATTATCAGCATCTTTTATTAGTCATTTTTTGAGTTAATTTTACAGGAATATCCAGATGCCACACCAATGAAAACTGGCAAACTCTCAAATTGTGTGATTCTGTTTTGGGTGACTATAAATCATAACCTACAGCTACAATTCCCGTTCATTCTGTTGTTTGAGCCTTGCTTCAGGTGTTAAATCCAGTGGACCTACTTTCAGGTTCCATTTATGGCCTCATAAATGGCCAGACAAATTAATCTGAGTATAGCAAATGGAAGACTTTCATTAATTTAAACTTAATTAGATAGTGACAGGTTAAAAAAAACTATAAAATATTCAATGTAATTTTGAGAAGTATTGCATAAAACACAGGACTTAAAGCCCTAAGTGAAAATACTGTAACTGTCAATTCCTTGGAGCTTGACCTTTAAATCATTTAACATCTAGGAGGCTTATCACACAAAATTGAGGGAGGAATCCTATAGGAGTGCTAGCATTATAAGATAAATGAAAGAACTCATCCAAGTTTCTGTCATGTCGAAATGTATAAGGGAAAAATGGGAAAGTTATTAAGCACATAGACTCTGGAATCAGACAATTTGGATTCAAGACCCAGGTCTTGCACATACTAGGAATATGATCTTGGTCACAAAGCCTTGACCTCTGTTCCTCAGTTTTCTTATCTATGAAATGGGAACAATAATAATAACTATCTATAGTTAAAACTAAATCAGTTCATATACAGCAATCACTCAAAACAATGTCTAGAACACTTTAATAATTGCATACATTCTTGCTATTAATATTATTAATATTCTTTTTTTTTAAGATTTTATTTGACAGAGAGATCACAAGTAGGCAGAGAGGCAGGCAGAGAAAGAAAGGTGAACAGGCACCCCACTGAGCAGAGAGCCCGATTGAGAAGAGAGTCTGACATGGGGCTCGATCCCAGGTCCCTGGGATCATGACCCGAGCCGAAGGCAGAGGCTTAACCCACTGAGTCACCCAGGTAACCCTTAATCTTCTTTTTAAATCATCATCCTTATTAAATAAAGCTTTTCAAAATATTTATTCTATAAGCCAATCAAATATTAAGTGATAATAATGGAATTTTGGTTTTTCTTTTTGTTTCTCGTGTTATGCCTCACAGTGCTTGGCTCTTCTTGACCAATTTAGCACTGAGAAATTTACTCAAGTCTGGGAAAATTATTCAAAGGAGAAAATAATCCATATCTTCACATCCTTTAAAATTGCCCCTTCTTTCATATTCTTAGTCACTCCAATTATTCTTTATGAAATAATAAATGTATCAAAATAAATAATCAAATGAAAAAGCATTTAAGAAACTTCTAATGTGATGTGGGAAACAAAGGCAAAAGGAAAGTTAAATTTCCCACTACCTACAGCCCACTGACAAGTCCTTGAAACAGGCAGAGAGACATTCCTCTAGGAACTCAGCTGCCTTGATGTTGATACTTGCTAAGTGCAAAAGGCAATCTTAGCTCAATCCCCAAGATCCTGTGAGTCTACTTTTACATATGAAAATTCCTTTGGAAACTTCCTTTATCTCCACCCAGCAAGCATGTGAAGGGTCTCATGACTAAGGTTTTATCAGGCAGTAATAAATGAAGTTTTCCTAACATTAGCTAGACCTCCCAAGGTCCTGAATACCTTGCTTCCAAAATTCCTTAGAGTCTTACACTATCCTTAACCCCCTCTCAACTTGAAATATATATAAATGCTCACACTTCATGACCCTTGTGCAGCTCTTTCTGCCCACAGGTCCTGTCCCTGTGCTTTAATAAAACCACCCTTTTCACCAAAGACATCTCAAGAATTCTTTCTTGGCCATTGGTTCCAAACCCTGACATTTTCCCTACATTATAATGTACATATTTGCAAACTCACATGTGCACTCCACACGTGCTTATGAGCTGAGACCTTGACAGATATTATCTTGATTAATTACTTATTCATATTGTAATCCTATAACAATCCCATGAAGTACTAGTATTTTTAGGATATAGGACACAGAAAACAAAACACAACAGTACAGCAAAGAGTTTAATAAATTTCTCAAAACCACACAGTACAATGAATATTTGAAGCCACATATGCCAAAATTCTCCTAGCTTGTGTGCACTGAGAAGGTTGTCCTCCTTGTTTATGACTAGAGTCAATTGTGACTGGTTGCTAGGTGTCCTGGCCTGATTGGCTATTGTCTAAGTTGTACCCATTGTTTAGTGCCTGGTCTTGGTTCCTGAGGGGGTTTTCAATAATCATCTGCCTATTTCTCTTTAAGTTCTTAAAAACTTCTCTTCTGGGATTTTAACCATTCTTGTCTTATTTTTCAGGATTTAGAATGAAGAAATCCCCAAAATTCTGTATCTAAATTCTTTGAACTGGTACCCAAAATATGTAGAGAAATGTCAGAGGCAAAAAAGTGGAACAAATCAGCTCCAGGATCATTCATCATCTACTTGACATTACGAACCTGTCATGACCTGAATTCTGTAACAGAGATTCCCCAACAGGCAGGGTTAGAAATGATTACAATTTTCTTATAGTGTAGGTATCTAATTTCCAGATGTGCCCAATGAATCAATTGCTGGAAAACAAAGAATATTTAACAAACCCTGCTTTTCACCTTGATTTTTATAAAAACTAATCACTTGAATTTAACTCTTTTTCCAAGAAAAGTATGTAGTTGAGAAGTGAGGATTCAAAGCAAAATAAAATCCAACAATAATCTATTTGAAGTCTCCTAAGTGGCCTTTTAAAAAAAAATCAGTTGATAAACAAATACAAAAGCAATTGTTTTTGTATACACTCAGGCATTTATTCAGCTTTTGGTAGCCTGGCAAAATAAAAAAGTCCAAGGCCCAAGAGATGAATAATCAGGATAACATTTTCAATTCAGCATTTCTGCAGCTAATTTCTTTTACAAAACAACAAAAATAAGAACATAAATACGACTGGGTATAATTTAGATGGCTTTTAGTCTTCTGTGCATTGCAATCTAAGTTTATTCTAGGTCTAAGTCACAAGTCAGACATCCTTTGTAGAACTATATAGCAAATTTTGTTATAACAATATTGTATATGTTGGAGTAGGCTAGCAGTGAATTTGAAAATGTCCCAGAATCTGAATGGTGAGAGAATGCTCAAACCTAGTGTATTTTATTTATCAATCTACCCTTTGCTGCTTTCTCCCCTCCCTCCCACCAGTAGACACTCATTCACAATATCTATAGTTTAATTCAGAATCAGTTGCATTTTAGACTTATGATATTGAATATGAATTAGTGACTATCATGGGCTAACTGTGTCCTTCTTTCCTTCCATCTCAAATTTGTGTGTTTAAGTCCTAATTCCCTGTAATTCAGAATGTGGCCAAATTTAGAGATAAGATCTTAAAAGAGTTTGTTAAGTTACAATGAGGCAGGTAATTGTTGTCCTAACTCAATATGACTATTATCTTTATAAGAAGAGGTAATTTGGATATAGGCATGGACAGAAAGAAGATGCTATAAAGACACAGGGAGAAGATGGCATCTAAAAGCCAGAGAGCTGCCTGGAACAGATCCATCTTACATAGTCTCCAGAAAGAGCCAGTTTTGCTGACATCTTAATCTTGGACTTCAAGCCTACAGAACTATAATAAAATAAACTTCTGTTGTTGTGGTATGTTGTTATGGTAGCCCTAGGAAACTAACTCAGTAGCCTAGTTTTTAGACAGTTCTTAATGTTTATACACCTTGGAAAAGAGAAATTTAGAATTCATCTTTAATCTCATCTAAATTAAAATACATCTTCAGTGTGTAGCACATATGAAATATAAAGTTATAAAATTAAATTGAAAACCAACACTGCCAATTTTAGAGTCCAAATGCACAGTATTTCATATAATGGTGAGTGCTACACAGAGAAGCAGAACAAGAAAGTGGAATAGAAAATGTTTTGGGGGTGGTTGTAATTTTAAATCCAGAGTAGGTAAATTGAAGAAGTTGATAAACAAGCCATACAGAAATCTGAGGGAAGAATGTTTTAAGAAGAATGAAAACCAGTAGAGGTCTCCAAGATGGTGGAGGATTAGGAGATCTAAATTTCTTCTGATCCCAGGAATTCAGCTAGATAGTTATCAGACCATTCTGAACACTTGTGAACTCAACAGGGAATTGAAATAAAGAATAGCAGCAACTCTATAAACAGAAAAATGACCACTTTCTGGAAGTTAGGACATATGGAGAAGTGAATCTGAGGTTATATACAGGAAGATAGACCACAGGGGGTGGGGCCCTCCATCAGCCTGTTACCCACAAGTGACAGAGCAGCAGAGCATGAAGTCAGAACTTTGAGAAGTCTGGTCTGCTGAGGGACATTGCTTCAGTGGCTAAGCAGGAGGTGGAACCCTTGCAGGGAAGTATGGTCTTAGGATCCTCAAGGTCACAGAAAGGCCAGGGGTGCCCTCCAAAGACTGAGTAGAGGAGTAGGCTTTCAGCTCAGGATTGTCATTACAAGGATCCACCAAACAGTCATGCCACTGCTTTTCAAGCAGGAGCCCAACAAGTGGCAGATCCTAGGAGACTCCCCTTCCTCCTTCAGGAGGATTTGTGAGGGAGGACACCACAGGAATCTGTTGGGTTTGGAGACTCCAAATGGGGTTATGTGCCAGAGGTAGAAATGCTCAGTCACAGACTGAGTGAGCACAGAGTACATGTGGGGATCAGGGAGACAGGAGTGATTGGCCGCTTTTCTCTGAGGTCGTAAAGGAGTGAGGCCCTGAGATCTTGGTTTCCCCAGGGCTGGAGACTAGAAGGCTGCCATTTTTATTCTCATCCTCTAAAGCTGTATGGAAAGCCTTCAAGAAACAAAAGCTACACAGAGCAAACCAGAACAGATTACTTACATTGGCCCCTGGCAAGGGCAGTTACAAATCTACCTGGGACAAAGACACTTAATAATCAATGCAGTATGCCCCTCCCTGAGAAGATCAGCAAGAACATCCAGCCAAGACCAAGTTTATCGATCAATGAAAACTATAAAATTCCAGTACTAGGGGAATATAACACATAAAACTCATGGCTTTCCCTCATGATTTTTTAGTCTTTTAAAGTTAAGTTTTTGAATTTTCTTTATTTTTGTTTTCAATTCCTTTTTAAAAAATACTTTAATGGTCATTTTTATAGTCATATTCCATCCCTTCATTATATTTACTCTTATTTGTCTGTGTGTGTGTGTGTGTGTGTGTATGTGTGTGTGTGTGTGTGTTTTCTTTCCTTAAAATTTTGGGAGGCAGTTTTTTCTAACATGCAAAATACATCCAAAATCTAGTGTGGCTCTGTTCTATTCACCAGTCTGATCATATTCTTCTACCCCTCCACACCATTTTGGGTCTTTTTGATTTATTTAATTTATATTTTTCTGGGGCCATTGTTACTTTTTTAGTATTTTTTCTTTCATTCATCTATTCTTCTCTGGGCAAAATGACAAAATGGAAAGACTCACCTTCAAAAGAAAAAAAAAAGAAAAAAAAGAGCAAGAGGCAATGCTGACTGTCAGGGAGTGAATCAACATGAAAATTAGTAAGATGTTGGAACTACAGTTCAAAATAATGATTATAAAGATACTAGCTGAGCTTGAAAGAAGCGTAAAAAGATACTAGAGAATCACTTTCTGGAGAAACAAAATTTAACCAAGTCAAAATAAAAAAGGCTATTAATGAAGTGCAATAAATATTGGAGGCTCTAATAGCTAGGATAAAGGAGGCAGAAGACAGAATTGGTGATATAGAAGACCAAAAGATGGAGAATAAAAGTAGAGAAAAAGAGAGACAAACAACTATAGGATCATAAGATGAGAATTTGAAAAATAAGTGATATCATAAAGCAAAACAATATTAGAATAATTGGGATCCCAGAAGAAGAAGAAAAGAGACAAGAGGCAGAAGGTATATTGGAGCAAATTATAATGGAGAACTTCTCTAATTTGGGAAAAGAAACGGGCACCAAAAATCCAGGAAGAACAGAGAGATCCCCTTCAAAATCAATAAAAATAGGTCAATAAGCTGACCCTGAATAATAAAACCTACAAATCTCACAGAAAAAGGAAATCCTGGAAGTATCTCAGTACAAGAGGTCTACAACCTACAATGGTAGATACATTAGACTGGCAACAAACCTATCCACAGAGACCTGGCAGGCAACACAGGACTGGTATGTTATACTCAAGATACTAAACAGGAAAAATATGAAGCCCAGAATACTATATCCAGCTTTCAATTTCATTGAAAATAGGAGGGATAAAAAGCTTCCAGGACAAAAACTAAAAGAATCTCTGATCACCAAACCAGCTCTAAAAGAACTATTGAAAGGGGTTCTCTAAGCAAAGAGAGAGTCTAAAGGTAACATAGATCAGAAAGGAAGAGAGATAATAAACAATAACACTCACCTTGCAGCCAATGCAATGACACTCAATTCATATCTTTCAATAGCTACCCTGAATGTAAATGGTCTAAATTTCCCAATCAAAAGACACAGGGTATCAGATTGGATTAAAAATTCAAGACCCACTGATATTATATCTGCAAAATACTCATTTTAGACCCAAAGACACCTCCAGATTTAAAGTGAGGATGTGGAAAACCATTTAACAGGCATCAAAAGAAAGGTGGGGTGGCAATCCTTAGATCAGAAAAATCAGATTTTAAACGAAAGACTATGAGAAATAAAGAAGGATACTATATCATACTTAAAGGATCTATCAAACAAGAAGATCTAACAATATTAAATATTTATGCTACTAACATGGAAGCAGCCAGTTATATAAGCCAATTAATAGCAAAATCATTAGAAAGAAACACAGCAACAATAATACAAAAATAGGAAGGGACATTAATGCTCTCCTTATTGAAATGGATAGATCATCTAAGCAAAAGATCAATGAGGAAATAAGGGCAATAAATAACACACTCGACCAGATGGACTGCACAGATATATTCAGAACATTCCATCCCAAAGCACTAGAATACACATTCTTCTCTAGTACTTATGGAACATTCTCCAGAATAGATCATGTTCATGGTCACAAATCAGGTGTAACCAGTACCAAAAGATTTGGATCATTCCCTGCATATTTTTGGACCACAGTGCTTTGAAACTAGAACTCAGTCACAAGAGGAGAGTTGGAAAGAACTCAAATTCATGGAGACTAAAGAGCAACCTACTAGGGAATGAATGGGTCAACCAGGAAATTAAAGAAGAATTTTAAAAATTTATGGAAACAAATGAAAATGAAAACATAACAGTTCAAAATCTTTGGGAAGTAGCAAAGGCAGTCTTTTTTTTTTTTTTTTTTTAGATTTTATTTATTTGTTTGACAGAGAAAGTGATCACAAGTAGTCAGAGAAGCAGGTGGACGGTGGGGGGGAAGAAGGCTCCCTGCTGAGCAGAGCTCCCAATGTGGGGCTTGATCCCAGGACTCCAAGATCATGACCTGAGCTGAAGGCAGAGGCTTAACCGAATGAGTCACCTAGGTGCCCTGGCCCTGCAAAGGCAGTCTTAAGAAGAAAGTATATAGTAATAGAAGTCTTTCTCAAGATATAAGGAAGAGCTCAAATATAGAACTTAACCCTACACTTAAAGGAGTTGGAGAAAGAACAATAAATAAAGCTTAAGCCCAGCAAAAGAAGATAAATAATAAAGATCAGAGCAGAACTCGATGAAGTAAAAACCAAAAGAGCAGTAGAAGAGATCAACAAACCTAGGAGCTGGTTCTTTGAAAGAACTAATAAGATTGATAAACCCCTGGTCAGACATCAAAAATAAAGTAAAATAAATAAAATCATGAATGAAAGGGGAGAGATCACAACCAATATCAAAGAAATACAAACAATTATATTATGAGCAACTATATACCAGCAAATTGGACAATCTGAAAGAAATGGAAGCATTACTAGAGACATACAAAATACCAAAACTGAACCAGAAAGAAATAAAAAACACGAACAGACCCATAACAAGTAAGAAAATTGGAGAAGTCAGCAAAAATCTCCCTAAAACAAAAGCCCAGGGCCAGACAGCTTCCCAGGGAATTCTACCAAAAATTGTAAAGAAAAGTTAATACCTATTCTTCTGAAACTGTTTAAAAAAAAAAATAGAAATGGCAGGAAAACTTTCAAACTCATTTTATGAAGCTAGCATTACCTTGATCCCAAAACCAGACAAAGACCCCATTAAAAAGGCGAATTACAGATCAAAACCTCTGATGAACACAGATGTGAAAATTCTCCCCAAAATACTAGTCAATAGGATCCAACAGTACATTAAAAAGATTATTCACCACAACCAAGTGGGATTTATCCATGTGCTACAAGGTTGGTTCAACATCCACAAATCAATTAATGTGATATAATACATTAATAAAAGAAAGGACAAGACCATATGATATTCTCAATAGATACAGAAAAAGAATTTGACAAAGTACAACATTCTTTCTTGATCAAAACTCTTTACAGTGTAGGGATAAAAGGTACATACCTCAATATCTTAAAAGATATCTATGAAATACCCACAGGGAATATCATTTTCAGTGGGGAAAAACTGAGAACCTTTCCCCTAAGGTCAGGAATATAGCACAGACATCCACTATCACTATCACTACTCAAAATAGCACCAAAAGTCCTAGCCTCAGGAATCTGACAACAAAAAAAAAATAAAAAGTATCCAGGTCAGCAAAGAAGTCGTCAAATTATCCTCCTTGCAGATGATATGATACTTTATTTGGAAAAAAAACAAAAGGCTCTGCCCCCAAACTGCTAGAACTCATACAGGAATTCACTAAATTGGCAGGATATAAAATCAATGCACAGAAATCAGTTGTGTTTCTATACACCAAAAATAAGACAGAAGAAAGAAAAACTAAGGGGTCAAACCCATTTATAATTGCACCCCAAACCATAAGATACCTAGGAGTAAACCTAACCAAAGAGGCAAAGTATCTGTACTCACAAAATTATAAAGAACTCATGAAAGAAATTGAGGGAGACACAAAGAAATAGAAAAATGTTCAATGCTCATAGATTAGAAGAACAAATATTGTGAAAATATCTATGCTACCTACAGCAATCTACACATTTCATGCAATCCCTATGAAGGTACCATCAACTTTTTTCAAATAAATGGAACAAATCATCCTAAAATATGTATGGAACCAGAAAAGACCCTGAATAGCTAGTGGAATGTTGAAAAAGAAAACCAAAGCCGGTGGTATTAAAATTCCAGACTTCAAGCTCTCTTACAATGCTGTAATCATCAAGACAGTGTGGTACTGGCACAAAAACAGACACAGGGATCAATGGAACAGAATAGAGAGACCAGTGATGGACCCTCAACTCTATGATCAACTAATACTCAACAAAGCAGGAAAGAATGTCCAATGGAAAAAAGGCAGCCTCTTCAACAAATGGTGTTGGAAAATTGGACAGCCACATGCAGAAAAATGAAACTGGACCATTTCCCTGCACCACCCACAAAAATAGACTCAAAATGGATGAAGGACCTCAATGTGAGAAAGGAATTCATCAAAATCCTTGAGGAGAATACAGGCAGCAACCTCTTTGTCCTCAGCCACAACAACTTCTTCCTAGAAACATCATCAAAGGCAAGGGAAGCAAGGGCAAAAATGAACTATTGGGACTTCATCAAGATCAAAAGCTTTTGCACAGCAAAGGAAACATCAACAAAACCAAAAGACAACTGACAGAATGGGAGAAGATATTTACAAATGAAATATCAGATAAAGGGCAAGAATCTAAAATCTGCAAAGAACTTATCAAACGCAACACCCAAAGAACAAATAATCCAATCAAGAAATGGGCAGAAGACAAGAACAGACACATGAAAAAGTGCTCTGCATCACTTGGCATCAGGGAAATACAAATCAAAACCACAATGAGATATCACTTCACACCAGTCAGAATAACTAAAATTAACAAGTCAGGAAATGGTAGATGTTGGTGAGGACGTGCAGAAAGGGGAACCCTCCTACATTGTTGGTATGAATGCAAACTGGTGCAGCCATTCTGGAAAACAGTATGGAGGTTCCTCAAAAAATTAAAAATAGAGCTACTCAAGGCCCAGCAATTGCACTACTGGGTATTTACCCCAAAGATACAAATGTAGTGACCTAGAGGGGCATGTGCACCCAAATGTTTATAGCAGTAATGTCCACAGTAGCCAAACTATGAAACGAGCCTAGATGTCCATCAACAGATAAATGAGTAAAAAAAAAGTGGTATGTATATATACAATGGAATATTATGCAGCCATCAGAAAAATGAAATCTTGTCATTTTCAACAATGTTTTTCTTTTGCATTTTTATTTTTTGAATTCCTTTTTTAAAATTTTAGTTTAGTTTAGTCTAGTTTATTCCTTTTTATTTTTATCCTCTAATATTCATATAGAGTTCAGCTTCAAAGTAATCCCCTTTCCCCAATCAATACTACCCCTATAGGTAAACCAATTTTTAATCCCCTTTATCTTAGGAAAGTTGAGTCCTTAACAAAGATATCAATATACATCCAGGAAGAATCAAAGAAACCTTCCTCGCACACACTGAGAATTTATAAGAACTCTCCCATCTTCTTCCACCAGTGTTTCTGTGTTTTTTGTGTTAGTCCTGATAGCATATAAATTTTACACTTGGGGCTCTTTTTGATGAGGTTCTTTCTTTATTTACATATATATTTTTTTTTTCTCTTGTCATATACTTGTATCAGTCTTTTTATCTCTTTTTATCTACTTCATAAATCTTACCTTGGGGCCCATCTGGGCTGAACCTTCTTTTTCATCTTCCCTTTCTTTCCTGTCTCTCTCTCTCTCTCTCTCTCTTTTTTTCTTTTCTTTTCTTTTTCTTTTTCTTTTCTTTTGTCTCAATAGTCACTTTTGACTCCTGTCTTCCCCACACACCATAAAAAACTGTTGGGTCCTTCAAAACATACTCAGAACATGACTATTTATCGCATTTTTTGCTACTTCTTTAATCCTAACTTCATTCATTCATCACATCTCTGATGCCACTCCTGACACTTTAAGTCTATTTTCAAATATGCAGTGAGAATGATTGCTCCGATTAACATATAAATACAATTGTAATTCTTTCTATCTTCTGTCTCTAGTGGAATATCACATACATTCATAGGTGTATGTATCAAAAAGTTCAGGTTAGAAAGGTATTATGGAATTTGATGTACTGTACAGCTTGCTGTGATGGTAAATAGGTTAAATAAATTACCTATGTGTAAAAAAAAAAAAAAATGAACCGGAATAGTTGGAACGAGTGAACAATACAAGTTTTCCTATGAAGTAGTGATTGTTCTCTTGTAGTCCTTTTTTTTTTCTTTCTTTCTTGGTTTGTTTTCTGGGGGAGGGGCCTGCCACGTGGGTTGTCAGTCAATGATGTTTCCTGAGTTAAGTCCTCCCACCCCCCCTCAAAGGGGTGGGCTCTGAGGAAACTGTTTTTTTTTTTTTTTTCAGGCTTTTGTTCTCTGGCGGTTTTTATGCTTGTTCACTTTTATTTTTTCTCTCACCTTGACCGTTTCTTTTTTCTTTTTCTTTTTCTTTTTCTTTTCTTTTGTCTCTCATTTGAGTGGGGAGTCCTGATTGCTCAGAAGTGTTCCAGGGTGCACCTTGACTGCACCACAGTTGATACATCCAGCTACATCTGTTCAGTCATCTCCCACCAAAATGACTAGGAGGAGGAATGCCTTGTTTCTCAAATTCTGCATATCAGTGAATTATAGCATTGTCTTTCTCTGATTGCCTGATTCTATTTACCATAATACCCTCTAGTTCCATCCACATTGTTGCCTTTGGAGACATATCTTGCAAACAGGATCCAACAACACATTAAAAAGATTATCCACCATGACCAGGTGGGATTCATCCCTGGGCTACAAGGATGGTTTAACATTCGCAAATCAATCAATGTGATACAACAAATTAATATGAGAAGAGAGAAGAACCACATGGTCCTCTCAATTGATGCAGAAAAAGCATTTGACAAAATCCAGCATCCGTTCCTGATTAAAATGCTTCAAAGTATAGGGATAGAGGGAACATTCCTGAACCTCATCAAATCTATCTATGAAAGACCCACAACAAATATCATCCTCAATGGGAAAAAGCTTGCAGCCTTCCCGTTGAGATCAGGAACAAGACAAGGATGCCCACTTTCACCACTCTTGTTCAACATAGTATTAGAAGTCCTAGCAACAGCAATCAGACAACAAAGAGAAATAAAAGGTATCCAAATTGGTAATGAAGAAGTCAAACTCTCTCTCTTCACAGATGACATGATTCTTTATATGGAAAACCCAAAAGACTCTACCCCCAAACTACTAGAACTCATACAGCAATTCAGCAATGTGGCAGGATACAAAGTCAATGTGTAGAAATTGGTGGCTTTCTTATACACTAACAATGAAAATACAGAAAGGGAAATTAGAGAATCGATTCCATTTAAATAGCACCAAGAACCATAAGATACCTGGGAAGAAACCTAACCAAAGAGGTAAAGGATCTGTACTCGAGGAACTACAGAACACTCATGAAAGAAATTGAAGAAGACACAAAAAGATGCAAGACCATTCCATGCTCTTGGATCGGAAGAATAAACATTGTTAAAATGTCTATACTGCCTAGAACAATATATACTTTTAATGCCATTCCAATCAAAATTCCACTGGTATTCTTCAAAAAGCTGGAGCAAATAATCCTAAAATTTGTATGGTATCAGAAGAGACCCCGAATCGCTAAGGAAATGTTGAAAAACAAAAATAAAGCTGGGGGCATCACGTTACCTGATTTCAAGCTTTATTACAAAGCTGTGATCACCAAGACAGCATGGTACTGGCATAAAAACAGACACATAGACCAGTGGAACAGAGTAGAGAGCCCAGATATGGACCCTCAACTCTATGGTCAATTAATCTTTGACAAAACAAGAAAAAATATACAGTGGAAAAAAGTCTATTCAATAAATGGTGCTGGGAAAACTGGACAGCTATATGTAGAAGAATGAAACTCGACCATTCTCTTACACCGTACACAAAGATAAACTCAAAATAGATAAAAGGCCTCAACGTGAGACAGGAATCCATCAGAATCCTAGAGGAGAACATAGGCAGTAATCTCTTTGATATCAGCCACAGCAACTTCTTTCAAGATATGTCTCCAAAGGCAAAGGAAACAAAAGCGAAAATAAATTTTTGGGACTTCATCAAAATCAAAAGCTTCTGCACAGCAAAGGAAACAGTCAAAAAAACAAAGAGGCAACTCACGGAATGGGAGAAGATATTTGCAAATGACAGTACAGACAAAAGGTTGATATCCAGGATCTATAAAGAACTCCTCAAACTCAACACACACGAAACAGGCAAACATATCAAAAAATGGGAAGAAGATATGAACAGACACTTCTCCCATCAAGACATACAAACGGCTATCAGACACATGAAAAAATGTTCATCATCACTAGCCCTCAGGGAGATTCAAATTAAAACCACATTGAGATATCACCTTACACCCGTTAGAATGGCCAAAATTAACAAAACAGGAAACAACATGTGTTGGAGAGGATGTGGAGAAAGGGGAACCCTCTTACACTGTTGGTGGGAATGCAAGTTGGTGCAGCCTCTTTGGAGAACAGTGTGAAGATTCCTCAAGAAATTAAAAATAGAACTTCCCTATGACCCTGCAATTGCACTCCTGGGTATTTACCCCAAAGATACAGATGTCGTGAAAAGAAGGGCCATCTGTACCCCAATGTTTATAGCAGCAATGGCCACGGTCGCCAAACTATGGAAAGAACCAAGATGCCCTTCAACAGATGAATGAATAAGGAAGATGTGGTCCATATACACTATGGAGTATTATGCCTCCATCAGAAAGGATGAATACCCAACTTTTGTAGCAACATGGACGGGACTGGAAGAGATTATGCTGAGTGAAATAAGTCAAGCAGAGAGAGTCAATTATCATATGGTTTCACTTATTTGTGGAGCATAACAAATATCATGGAGGACAAGGGGTGTTAGAGAGGAGAAGGGAGTTGGGGTAAATTGGAAGGGGAGGAGAATCATGAGAGACTATGGACTCGAAAAACAATCTGAGGGGTTTGAAGTGGCAGGGGTGTGGGAGGTTGGGGTACCAGGTGGTGGGTATTATAGAGGGCATGGATTGCATGGAGCACTAGGTGTGGTAAAAAAAATAATGAATACTGTTTTTCTGAAAATAAATAAATTGAAAAAAATTTTTTTAAAAAGTGACTATTGGTTTTGACCTGAGAAAATAAAGTGAAGGAGTTGTCATTGCTGAGGGGGGATAATACTGGAGATGGGTTGGTTCAGGAGGCTATTCAAGAGCTCAGTTATGATAAAGAAAATGGAATAAAAACTATAAATATGAACCTAAAGTTCAAACAACAGAATGGTTTAAAGGAGAAGTCAGCATGTATGCAATATGTTAAGCCTCAACGCTGATGAGGTTATCTAAAGAATTGATGAAGGTAGAAAATGAAGGGGTTCTAAGGATGTGTTTTGGGATGCAACAAAATTTCCAAGTCACGCTGAAGAGTTGAAATGAGTAAAGGAGACTGGGAAGGAATAGATAATAAACTAAGAGGAGAAATAGGAAAAGGAATGGCTTGATTGGAAAGTGAGAAAAATATGTCAAGGAGGCTTGATGTTCAGATGTATAAAATGCTGAGATGTGTCCCTTTCATTAAAAGGTGTTTTGGGGGGTCTGGGGGGCTCAGTGGGTTAAGTTGCTGCCTTCGGCTCAGGTCATGATCTCAGGGTCCTGGGATCGAGTCCTGCATCGGGCTCTCTGCTCAGCAGGGAGCCTGCTTCCTCCTCTTTCTCTCTCTGCCTGCCTCTCTGCCTACTTGTGATGTCTCCCTGTCAAATAAATAAATAAATAATCTTTAAAAAAAAAAAAAAAGGTGTTTTTAATCTCTGCAACACAAAATCCAGATTGTGGACATATGTTTGTTTAGTCATCCATTTATTTCGAATTGCAACGTTTATTTTTTCATTTAGAATGACAGTGTAAACTATGTCATCTAAAATTTCTCTGCTATTATCCACCCCAAACCAGAAAACTCTGGCTGTTGAGTGAGACACTCTAAAGAAGGATTTCAGTTGGCTATTGCTACGTAATAGCCACAAAAAATCTCAATGGCATTCTCATTTAGGTCATTTATGCCTCTTGTAGGGGGTGGCTGATCCAATCATGTTCCACCAGAGATGATCATGAAAGGACAATATGATTTATGTGCCTTTCACCCTCCTTAGACTAGTGGATCCAACCAGAGAACGTTTCTCTAGTCAATAGCAGAGACACAAGAGAGTTGATACAACAATCATAATTTTTAAACCTCTACTTGTGTTACATATAATAACATCCACTGGCTAAAGCAAGTTACATGGCCATGACCAAGTTCAGAATCAATATGTGGAAAAATAGGAGAAAAGAGAATCCACATTTAAAAAAAATAGTGTAATCAATGACATGCACACAATAGTAGCCAGGGAAAAGTCTTCTGGATAAAACAATAATTTTAAAAATTCTGTTGTAGATAATATTTACAATTATAAGGAGAGTAAAATATAACAAGAAAGGAGAATAACAGAATTAGAATAATTTTAGAATGGGGTTAATGCATATAATTTAAAAATATTTGTTGTAGTTTTTCATTATAAGTAAGTCACTCTGACCACACTTAAAGTTGAGAGGAACTCAGTTCTATCCACTTTTTAGGAAAAGGAATGGCCAAGAATTTTAGTGCATAGTTAAAAACCATTACAGTCAATAATAATCACAATAAAAGAATTATACCATTTACCTGCAAAATTATCATATTTTAAATATTACTTCTCTGATGTTAGGAACTGTGTCTCTTTCTTGACCATATCTTCCAATAACTTAAGTCTATTGGGGAAATGACAAGTATAATGCATATATTGATTTCCTTTTCTGAAGTTCAATTAAAGACAATAGTCCTCTGAATAGCTGGGAGTTGTCTTGGTTATCCACATCAGTGATTAATTAGAAATTGTCTCAAATTAGTATGTTTAGAAAGGAAGCATTTTCAATTTGTTTTTAAGTGGTAGAGTGTTTAATCCATACAAACAAATTAAAGTGCAACTTTTTTTTTTTTTTTTTTTCAGTTAGAGGCTGAACTATGTATTCTATCTCACATTAATTGTTTACCTGACTGAGATGGGCCTGAAGGATCCGGCAGTCTTAAAACCTTCTTTTTATTCTCTTGTAAGATTTCATGAATTTCCTTCTTTTGGCCATCCTTATGTTCTCTCAGGTCCTCCTTGGTTGTGTGTGGTCCTTAATCCTAATCAGTTTCATTTTTCATTTTATTCCTGGGCCCTTTTCCAGGGCTAGTTTGGCTGCAACTTTTCTGTATGTAAAAGGAAAAGGAAATATGAAAGAAAATCCAAAACACAACTAATACTTACATTTTTAAATCTTAAAATTAATTAGGAAATTCAGAGTTGTAATCAATAGCCACTTAATTTTCTCTCTAATTAATTATTTGGTAATGTAATCAAGACAGACACAATTACCTTAAGCAATTAAAAAAACAACTTTTCCCAGTTACTAAATAGATTGCAATAAAAGTAGAAAATAAAATCCATATACTCTGTTGGCAGTTTATTTTTATGCATTTCAATGGAATTTATGTAATTTAAAGTGATGTTAAAAATAAGAGCATTGATTTTATGCAGAAAATGAGCCAATTAAGTGTAATACTTAATTTTTCTTGGTATAATTAGTGGGAGTAGTTATTCCATGATTAAAAAGAAAATGCCAAAAAGAAAAAAAAGTCAGTTTTTTATTGAGTCTCCAAATTATTTGGGGAATCATATCTCCTGTTTCTTCCACAGTGGTTTTTGTACCTTAGCATTTGTGTGACAAGCCATTATATTCCTTCAGAACTTTTCTCAAACCTTGGTTCAATCTCTTCACATTATATGAACTGAGCTATGAAACACTTGTTTCTCTCAGACCCCCTTCTAGTTAATGTGCACCTATACGAGGAAAGGGAGTCAGTATTCTCCTTATTACCTGCTACCAAGGTGTCTTTCAAGAAATAGCTCCTCCCTAAGTCCTGTAGTCCCCCTAGCCTACCCCCTTCTAGTTCATGCCATGATTTATCCTTCCTCCATGAAGGACATAAGTAAAATAATTCATCATCTCAAAACCTTCACTCCTTCAACTTCCTGAACTCCATATTCTCTCTCCACTATTTCTGCTGTCCAATTCTTAAATAAATTACTCACAAGCTATAGTTTATATTAAGAACTTGATAAAAATAATTAGGAAGGTATATTTAGATATGTCTTTCTCTTTTTTTTAAAAGCATGCAAGGTGATGTTTCATGTACATAATACTGCTATAAAGCAGTTAATGACAGAGATCTCATACTTTGAATCCTGTATCTATACCAATAAACTCCCACTCTTCTGTTATTCTTAGTTCTTCCATCTTTTTGACTTCACCATGACTTTAAGCCTTCTATCCATCCTCTGTTTCCTCTAATTCTTACCCTGTCTCCCACCTGCATATTTTGGTTTCATTAACTCCCATGGACCTGTTAGCTGCTCACCTGAATATACCTGGGTCATCATCAAATGATGACTATAGTGGCATATTAGAAATTTTACTTACCAAAACTTTTCTCTTATTTTTTTTCCTTGCCAAGCTATACTTTTGAGTTATTATCTTGTCTTTTATGGAAAAAATGACATTATTCTCATTATGATATTATAAATATTCATAATAAAATGTGAAAAATATATATCATAACAGTATTTTGAAAAATGTTTATCTCAATAATAAATTTTTTAAAAGATTTATTTATTTATTTATTTATTTATTTATTTATTTTAGAGAGAGTAAGAGAGGTAGAGTGTGGGAGGGGCAGAGGGTTAGAGAGAGAGAAAGACCTCAAGCTGACTCCCCAATGAGTGCAGAGCCTGACATGGTGCTCCATCCCAGGACCCCAAGATCATTACCTGAGCCAAAATCAAGAATTGGATGATTAACTAACTGAGCTATCCAGGTGCCCCTATCTCAGTAATTTTATTGCTAATTTTCTTTAAACTTTTTTTTTTTTTTTCCTGTCAGGACTCAGCAGGCCTTCACTAGTCATTAGAACTGCTGGTTTCTTGATCTTGGACTTCCCAGCCTCCAGAATCATGAGAAATAAATATTTATTATTTAAGCCACCCAGTCTATGTTTTTGTGTTGTTATTGTTAGAGCAGGCCAAGCTAAGACACTTACAGACTGTTGATATGCAATTTTGGTAACATGCATAAGATCATAAAAAAATCTATATCCACTTTCACCCAGCAGTTGCGTATCTGAGGCTTTATCCTACGAACCAGTGGTAGTTGGAGTTATATAGCTCAGATGACTAGGTCCACTTAGCAATTGTGTTAAATATCTTCATTTGGTCTACTGAAGCTACATAGCAATCTTTTCATGCATCTTTGTGTATTTTTGGATTCATGGTCTAAGGAATTTTCAAACTTTTTGCTTTCCTCCAACTATAGTCCCAATTGCATTCCCTCATTCTTTCAACTTTACCATGAAAATCAAGTCAATCCATGTACCCCCAGCCAAAATTCCTAAGAAGAAAACAGGGGAAAAGCTTGATGCTTTGACTTTGGCAATGATTCTTTGAATATGACCCCAAAAGCACAGGTAACAAAAGAAAAATATGTCAATAGAAATGAAAGGGGTCTTCATTTCAATTTTGTGCCTATTTTAAAAAATAGTATATTATACAATAAATATATAATAGAGTTACCAAATTTTACAACTTCCCCAAATAGACACAAAATGAAAAGAAAATAAGGTCTTTAAACTATTGAAGAATGTAAAATTGCATTAAGAATTTACTACAATGAGGGGCGCCTGGGTGGCTCAGTGGGTTAAAGCCTATGCCTTTGGCTCAGTCATGTTCCCAGGGTCTTGGGATGAAGCCCCACATCAGGCTCTCTGCTCAGCAGAGAGCCTGCTTCCTCCTCTCTCTCTCTGCCTGCATCTCTGCCTACTTGTGATCTCTATCTGTCAAATAAATAAATAAAATCTTTAAAAAAAATTTCCTACAATGAAAACTTTAGTTTTATGTCACTTCAACAGCCCTTTCAGTCAGGCAAAAAATGATGTCACTCTTACACAAATTCTTTCAGAGAATAAAAAAACACTGAAAGACTTCCAACTCAATTTATGAAGCCTGGGTAAACTTGATACCAAATGCCATATAATACGTTACCAAAAAAAAAAAAAAAAAAAAGAAAAATTATGAACCAAATTCACCTTTTAACACCACAGCAAAAATCATAAATGTTGAAGTGTATATAAAAAAGTATAATGGGGGTGCCTGGGTGACTCAGTGCGTTAAGGCCTCTGCCTTCAGCTCAGGTCAGGATCCCAGGATCCTGGAATCAAGCCCCGCATCAGGCTCTCTGCTTAGCAGGGAGCCTGCTTCCTTCTCTCTCTCTCTCTGCCTGCCTCTCTGCCTACTTGTGATCTCTGTCTGCCAAATAAATAAATAAAATCTTTAAAAAAAAAGTGTAATGTATTTTGTTAAAAATTGTATATTACTGAAATAAAAAGTTGGTTTAATATTAAAAAAATAAATTACCCATTTGAAGATAAAAAGAAAAAATTAAAAGATATTTTAATTCATACAGGAAAACAATTAATAAAATTAAATATCTATTTAAGGTATTAGTAAATGTCAATTCTCAAATCAGTAGATTCAAAGCAATCCCAACAAAATTTTTAGTATTTCTTGTAGGACTGACTTAATAAGAATAACAACCAAAAAACCCCTAAAATTTTCATGGGAATGTAAAGAGCCAAGAAGAACCCAGACACTTTTGAAGATCAAGGTTGGAGGATCTGCTATTCTAGTAAGCAAGATGCATTATAAAGTTTAGAATTGATGCAAGAATAAACAAATGGATGAACAGAACAAAATAAAGGTCCCAGAAACAATTCCATACCTGTGTGGACAATTGGTTTAAAACAAAACTAGTATTTTAAGACAGCAGGAAAAGGATTGTAATATTAGCTTCAGGTATAGGATTTAGTGATTGATTACTTAGAATACCCGGGCTCATCACAAGTGCACTCCTTAATCCCCATCGCCTACCTGCCCACCTTCCCTCCAGCAACCTTCAGTTTATTCTCTGTAGTTGAGTCTGTTTTATGATTTGACTCTTTCTTTTCCCCATGTTCATTGTTTTGTTTAATTCCATGTATGAGTGAAATCAGCTGGTATTTGTCTTTCTCTGATTGACTTATTTTGCTTAGCTTAATACTCTCTAGCTCCAAGCACATCATTATAAATGGCAGGATTTCATTCCTTTTTTTTTTTTTTTTCCCCTTAATGGGTCGGTATTATTTCATTGTATATATATGTGACAACTTCTTTATCCACTCATCCAGAGATGGACATTTGGGCTCTTTCCATCATTTGACTGTTGTTGATAATGCTGCTATAAACATCAGGGTCCATATACCCCAAGGGTATATGTACCCCCTTAAGGGGGTATATGTATTTTTGCATCCTTTAGGTAAATACCTAGTAGTGCAATTTCTGGGTCATAAGGTAGTTCTGTTTTTAACTATTTGAGGAACCTCCATTAAGTTTTCTAGAAAGGCTGCACCAATTTGCATTCCTACCAACAGTATAAAAGTGTTCCTTTTTTTCTGAATCCTTGGCAATATTTATTGTTTCCTGTGTTGTTAATTTCAGCCATTCTGACAGGTGAAAGGGGTATTTTATCTCATTTTAGTTTTGATTTGTAATTCCCTGATGATGAGTGATATTGAACATCTTTTCATTTATCTATTTCTCATCTGTATGTCTTCTTCAGAAAAAACTCTATTCATGTCTTCTACCCATTTCTTGACTAGATTATTTACTTCTTGTGTGTTGAGTTTGATATGTTCTTTATAGATTTTGGATACAATGCTAACCCTTTATCAGATATGTCATTTGCAAATAGCTTCTCCTATTCTGTAGGTTGCCTTTTAATTTTGTTTCCTTTGCTGTGTAGAGTTTTTATCTTGACAAAATCCCAATAGTTTATTTTTGCTTTTATTTCTCCTGCCTCAGAAGACATATCTAGTAAAAAGTTGCTATGGCTGATGTCAAAAAGCTACTGCTAGTGTTCTCCTTTAGGATTTTGATGGTTTCCTATCTCACATTTAGGTCTTTTATCTATTTTGCATTTAGTTTTGTGTATGGTGTAAGAAAGCGGTCCAGTTTCATTATTCTGCCAATTGCTAAACAGTTTTTCCAACATCATTTGTTGAGAAGACTTTTTTCCATTGGGTGGTCCTTCCTACATTGTTGAAGATTAGTTGACCAAATAATTCTGTGTCCATTTCTGGGTTTTCTATTCTGTTCTACATGTTTATCTACCTGTCTGTTTTTGTGCCAGTACCATACTTTTGATAATAATAGCTTTGAAATATACCTTCAAGTCCAGAATTGTGATGTCTCCAGCTTTGTTCTTTTTCCAAGATTTCTTTGGCTATTTGGGTTCTTTTGTGGTTCCACATTATTTTGGGATTGTTTATTCTAGCTCTGTGTAAAATGCTTGTGGTATTTTGTTTTAAAGATTTATTTATGTATTTTTAAAGACAGTGAAAGAAATAGCAAAAGCAGAGGGAGGGGCAGAGGGAGATGGAGAGAAGCTCAAGCGGACTTCCAGCTGAGCATGGAACTTGAGTCAGGGTTCCTTATGACAACTTTAAGATCATGACCTGAGTTGAAACCAAGAGTTGGACACTCAACCAGCTGAGCCATTTAGGTGCCCCATGCTGGTGGTATTTTGATAGGGATTGGACTAAATGTGTAAATTGCTTAGTATAGGCATTTTAACAATATTTGTTCTTCTAAGCCATGAGCCTGGTATGTTTTCTCTGTTGATAATGCTTCCATAAGTGTTTTATAATTTTTGGAGATCTTTTACAGATTGCTTTGAAAATAACCAATACTTGATCTTTACCTCATAAGGTACGTAGATCACATATTTGCTTTGCAGAAGTTTGTGTTGTGTGACTTTGCTTTTATGAAAGACCTACATTAATACCTGTTTTCCTAAGTGACAGAAATGCAAAGAGGATTTTTTCTTTTGTGAAATATTGTGAAAAGCAATAATCGCATTCAACATTTGTTTTGCAGTGAACCTTTATAGAAACAGTGTGCCCTGAGCAGTTCCCACCAAGTTTCTTCCCTGAGCACTACAGCAAGACATTCAACATTAAGCCACAATAGCTTTGATCTGTGTGGTAAGCATCTGTGCTTTATCTTGATTTATTTTTTCTCCATCAGCACAATGTGTCTTAAAGTATCAGAAAATCCTAAGAAACATTATTTTATGAGGGTCAGAGAACACTCGAAAAAATTCCATGTAGATTAATGGTAATTTCTTCTTTGATTTATGCTATTTCATCTTGGGAAAGGTTTCATGGGAATGCTCTACTTTTGGATAGAAGAGGAAACTTATAGATCAATTCTAGGTGCAATGTTTCCTAAATGTGTGTTGTAAGATGAAGAAACTAAAACTTCATTTTTATAACATATATTTCAAGACTAACAAGGTGTTTTGAACATAGCTAGTAATAGAATGTGTGGTAATCAATACACAGTAGGTATATTGTCTCAAAATATTTGCTCATTTTGCAGTGAAAGAGATATTTGCCAATGGTACTGAACGTGACTTTTTTATTGGGTCTGGAATGATCGTTAGTTATCTTTTTAGCAATGGTTTCTTCCTCCCTGCCTATTTTTAGAAAAGAAGTCATTGGGATATACACATCTCTTAAAACATTTCTCTTTTCCTGTTTGACAATCATGTAATATAGATAAGTGTTTGCTGACCTCTACCAACGTGGGTACACATGGAGGAATGTGAGCAAATTGGCATAATCACAAGACCTGTTGCTAAATCATGGTTTCAGAGATGAGCAACAACCCAAGCATAAGCCAACTACCATGAAATATTTGCTCTGGTCATAGTTATTGTTTTTTGTTAGTCAATCAGAGTGAAACTCAGAACTTATTTGGTAGTTGTGGGAAGCTACACCATTGCTACATAAGTGTAAATGAAGAAATCTATAACTGTAGTTTGTAATATCTGTTGGAAAACATTTTGCAATGAAGGAAGCCAACCTCAGGAAGAAGCCAGCTAAAAAAGATAATTTAGCCCAGAGAATTACTGAGAATTTGGTTACTTTTCTTGTTAAAACAAGAAAAATTAACATCCTGAGTTTTCCAGCTCAGCTCTGTAAATCTCATTTTCCCTCAGCTCTCACTTCCCCACCTTATATCCCCCGCCAATCCTCACTAAAGTGTGTTTCCTTCCATTTAGTTCAATATTTCTTTCCTGGGGAATTCAAACAACAGCTTTCTCTTTTTACAATGAGGATGCCTTTTCTCTTTAGGCCTCAGCTTGGCTAAGGTAAAGTTACTGCAGCATCTTTGCTAGTCCAGTGGAAGAAAGCCAGAGGAAGCTGGCTATTTGCAGAACTGGTTTAGAATTTCAAAACACAGCATAGAAGACTGGGAAGGTCACTTATAAAGATATTTGGGGTTCCTGAGACCTAGAAGATCTAACTAACTTGCCTAAGATCACACAGTGACAAAAAATAAAGAAAACATCAAAAAAATTAGTGATTTGGGCTTAATAAAAACTCTGTTACTTTGGGGATATTCCAAAGTTATCATACCTTTCAGAAATTCAAATAATTCAGGTAAGTCTTTTCACTTGCAATAAGAATAGCAACTAAGAATAATTCTCTACTATATAAATATTTTCATCTTCCATTTTCTCTTAGGTTCCAAGAATAAGCCATGCCTTTGGAACTGATTCTACTCACTCTAGACAGGATTTAAAAGAAAACATCTTTCAAAAATAAACTTGTTCATTTTCAGATTTAAAAAGGACTTCATAAAGGTTGATTGCAAGAAAATGTTGAGAAAAATTAGACCTGCTGCAGGTCTCTCCAGAATCATGTTTCTACACCCTCCTGTTGGGGACGATCATTAATGGGAAACTTTCCCTTTTATGTGCAAGTTGCTAAGTTTAAACATTCAAGGTCTCTGTTTTTTGTATTCAGTCTCTTGATTTTTAAAGCAAACTTATCAGGTTGTTAGAAGAATGTTTTTATTGTTTGTTATTTTGTTTAGTTCACAGGCAAGGACGCTAAATTTCCAAAATCACCCATCTAACAAGTGAGAGAACCTAGGTTTTGGACCTAGATATTGCCACTTTAGGATCAGAATTCTTTCACCTATATTGAATTTCCTCCAAATTTAGGCAGACCCATAATTAAATAAAAATAAAGAATAGACAAAATAGGTATCCTCAAGACAAATAAAATTGGCATTTGTGTTATCTCTAGCAATGAAGAATGTGATAATCAATTCCCCTATTCTGTTCTATTATGTTGAAGTCTAATCTACTAGTGTCACCATTCATTCAGACAAGAAAAATTTGAAATTTTTTATTTTATTATTTTATTTTATTTTATTTTATTTTTTGTAGGAACTGCTTTGGGACCAATGCAAAAAGGAAAGTCAAGCTTCATTTCATAATGGAAATAATCATAATCAAATTAATTTCTCTTCCTCAAATTCAGTGGAACTTTTATAGTAGGTTGCTTCTCTGGAGAAGGTTTAGCTGGTTTTCCAGGCTAGAAAAGAATGAGCAAAACTTTTTCCAAAACTACTATTGCCTGGATGGTTTTATTTTCTTTCAGAGACCTTTCAGAAAAAAATGGTATGACGGAACTATCCTTTGAAATGGATTTTTGGATGTATATAAGCAAAAGCATTCAATGTCCTCTAATATTTCATCCTTGGGAATGGACTACCCAAAGTGATTTCATCAAAATTTATTGGTTATCTTTTATATTTCATGGTTTATGTTTGTTCTTGAAGGGCTTTAGGTTATGAATGTACAAAGGCACATCACATAGATTTCCCATACTCAAAATATTTATAAATTTGTTGGAAACTCTCTTTTTCTTTCTGCCATTTCCCAAAGTATAGCAGAGATACTATTTCTAAATAAAATAGACACTCAGTAAAAAAGAACTCTTATTGAGTATCTCCTACATGCCAGACACCATTCAAGACTATGGAATATAGCAGCAAACAAAACTTCAAAACATTCCACAGTCCTGAAACTTCTATTTTTTTTTTAAGATTTTATTTATTTATTTGACAGAGACACAGCAAGAGAGGGAACACAAGCAAGTGGAATGGGAGAGGGAGAAGCAGGCTTCCTGCTGAGCTGGGAGCCGGATGTGGGGCTCAATCTCAGCACTCTGGGATCATGACCTCAGCCAAAGGCAGATGCTTAACTGTCTGAGCCATCCAGACACCCCAAAACTTCTATTCTTATCAGAGAAATTTATTTGCCTAAAATATATGGTGAATAATGACCAGAAATAAATTTATGCTAGACAGGTGACAAAGGATGATTAATTAATATCCATTCAGAAAACAAACATTAACTGAGCATTAGACTTGAAGTCAAATGAGCCAAATCCATTTTGGTTTGCCCCTTTTCTCCATGTTAAACATTACCTTCTCTAGAAGTATGGTTCTAAAAGCCTTTCCATAGCACTCTTTCCATAATGGCTTCTCTGTTTTCTTTTTTTACATAGTAAATGGATTTAGAATATTCCTATTATTCTCATCATCTGTTAGAAATCAGTCTCTCTGATTTGGAGAGCATGGAAGAATTGTTTAAATCTTACAAAATTTTATTTTACACAATCTTTGTGAACCTATGTTTCTGGGGTCCAGATTGGACCATGGCAATGATTGACTCAAACAAAAATCCACAAAGACAGTGATAATAATAAACATGACTAGAAACAGAACAAGTCTCTAAGATTCCTCAAATATATAATGTATTCCTTTAAGCCACCCAGGATTCTAACATATCTGAACCACCAAAAAAGTAGAAGATGACCTTTGGTAGTTTTATCAGGGGTCATTTGAATGACTGAAAACATTTGTTGTCACAAAAGGATTCACACTTAATTTGCTAGAATAAGCTTTCCTTTAGTATTTGAAACTGGCTTAAATGTAAATATTACTTTTATATATTAAGTTTTATATCTTCCTGTGGTAAAAAGAACATTTTATCAGAAGTTTTATTAGAGAAATGGTAGATTTCTTGGAACTCTGGTATCTCCTTTTTACTAGGGCTTATTTTTTTAAAAAGCTTAAAAACTGGTTTGGAAAATAAACTATTTTGGTGAGACAACTGATAAACATCTTCTGGGAAGCAAATAGCATTGCTGATAAAATGTGTAAATTATTTATGAGGGAAAATGATGGAACAAACTTTATTTCTTGGAAAGTAGTAACCTAGCCATCCAGAGTATAGTGATCTTTAATCAGACGTTCTTTTAATTCCTATAAATTCTAACAATAATTTTCTAAATATCAACTATTATCAATGATTTTTAAAATTCTCTTCCCACAAATATTTCAACTAAAAGTAAATATCCTTTTTTATTTAAGATTTTATTTATTTCTCTGACAGAGACACAGCGAAAGAGTAAATACAAGAAGGGGGATTAGGAGAGGGAAAAGCAGGCTTCCTGCTGAACGCTGAACAGGGAACCTATGGGGGCTCAATCCAGGATTCTGGGATTGTAACCTGAACTGAAGGCAGATGCTTAGCGACTGAGCCACCCAGGCCTTCTATGAAATAAATGTTCTTTTAATGAATGGTCTTGGAGTGACTGGATACTCACATGCTAAAGAATGAAGCTGGACTCTTACCTCACACCATATGCAAAAATTAATTCAAACTTGATCACAGATATAAATGTAATTTATAAAACTCTGGAAGAAACACTCATAAATCTTCGTGACCTTGGTTAGGACAATAATTTCTTAGGTATAACATCAAAAGTATAAGCAACTAAATGAGTAGGCCTCTATAAAATTGACAGAGAGGGAAAACCCTGAAAAGTGGTTGGTTGCAGTTGTGTGGTAGTTAAGGACTATGGCAAAGAGTCTCAGGCAAAGGATGTCATCGAGGAATACTTCAAATGCAAGAAATGAAAAGATAAACTTAGTTCTTGTTCCACCAAAAAAAAAAAAAAAAGGCAAATAAGCCAATTAATAAATAGACAAAAGATTTGAGTAGGCATTTCTCCAAAGAAGATGCTAAGGGCAAATAAGCACACAAAAAAGTTGCTCAACATAGTTAGCCATCAGAGAATCCAAATAAAAACCACAATAAAATCCACTTCAGGGGTGCCTGGGTGGCTCAGTGGGTTAAGCCACTGCTTTCAGCTCAGGTCATGATCTCAGGATCCTGGGTTTGAGTCCCGCATCAGGCTCTCTGCTCAGCAGGGTGTCTGCTTCCTCCCCTCTCTCTGCCTGCCCCTCTGCCTACTTGTGATCTCTGTCTGTCAAATAAATAAATAAAATCTTTAAAAAAAAAATCCACTTCAGATGCACTGGAATTATAATTCTAAAAATGTGTAATAACGGTATTTATGAGGATATGGAGAAATGGCAATCCTCATTTATCTCTGGTAGGAATACAAAATGGTACAGCTGCTTAAGAAAAGAATATGGCAATTCCTCAAAAAGTTATAAGTTATCATATGACCCTGTGATTCTACTCCTAAGTATATATCCAAGAGACGTGAAAACTTATCTGCACACGAAAACATGTGTGCAAAAATTTTCTCTAACCCAAATGTAGAGATATCCAAACCTTTGCCTACTGATAAATGCCTAAACAAAATGTGATATGTCCATGCAATGGGGTTATTGAGCAACAAAAAGGACTAAAATATTAGTACATGTTACAACTTAAATGAACCTTGAGAGCATCATACTAAGTGAAAGAAACCAGTCACAAAAGACCACATATTGTATGATTCTATATATATGAAATGCCCAGAATAAGCATGTCTATAGAGACATAAAATACTTTAGTGACTGCCTATAACTGGGTCTGGGATGTGAGGACAAAGGGAGGGAAACCACTGCTAATGGTCGTTGAGTTTCTTTTGAGGGTGATAAAAATATTCTGAAAACAGATAGTGGTGATGGTTGTACCATTTTTTGAAAATACTAAAAACCACTCAATTGTGCACTTATAAGGATGAATTTTGTGGTGTGTGACTTATATCTCAATAAACTGTTAAAAATGAGACCTATTTGAATTGGCTTGTTAGAACCATTTACTTTGAAGAAAGATTATATTAAAGCTTTGAAATATAATTATAAACAAATTATTTGTAGTTTTTAAACACTGGTACTAATATATAAAAAATAAGATTAGTATTAATATCTTAGTCCAAATGCAATGAAGATTTGTTATTTGAAGGCAGCTCATTATCTCTCAGAAAAAGCTATCCACAACATCCTTATAAACAAATAATGGAAAAATCTTTTTTCATAATTAATAAAAATCATACTTAATTTTACCTCTTGCTAATTATTCCTCGTGGTTTTTTTCTCCTCATTCCTCTGAAACCTAGACAGCTAATTAGGAACTAGGCTTTGCTGAAGTGACACCTATTTACTACCAGTAAGTTTTGCTGGATTAAAAAAAAAAAAAAAGACAGAGACATTTTTTTAAGTAAATAGAAAGCACTTCTTAAGTCTTGTTCTTTTACCACCCTCAACTTGTATATCTCTAAGATCTCATATCTTAAAGATAGCAAAATCTGACAAGATGAAGTAATCTACTCTCTTATCTGCAAATTCAGATGTACAGCCCTAACATGTGTTATTCAATCCCAAGTAGAACTTTGCCCTCACAGTAAATATCTCTTTAGTCCATAATACTATCCTAAGAATTCTTCTCCTGTCCTATGCAACCAGATGTGTATAGTATGACTCCATCCTTGTGACCAAAGGTGATTGTCATGGGGTAGACATGTGGAGCCAATCGCATTTTCCAAATGGGTTCCTTGGAGAATTCCAATAAAGTGTGTTATGTGATATTTCATGATTAACACAGGTTCTATGGAAACACAAAGACTACATTCTTAACCCAGGCACTCAGGGAATGCATAACCAGCCAAAGAACACTGGAGAATGGAAGAAAAGAAACCTGCAGTGTTAGACACTTACAGGGCCTCCTTTGCTCCAAAATATCTGCCATTCACTGAGTCCCTTTACTCTTCTGAAGTTTCTGTATTCCAATACAGTTATGCCTACAGAGTGGTAAGCAGAGTGATGCTCCAGAGTTAGGTGCTCTTCCATTTTCACAAAATATTTTAATCTTCTGATATCTTTGCCTTACTTGGCAGGATCTACCTTCATACACCTAGAGTGAGAGGGAAGGAAGAAAGAACATGAAGAGTTTTGTGGAAGATCTTCATTTTTTGACATACAAAAAGCCTTAAGAAAAGTGTGGTATGTTTATGTTGAACACATGACAAGAAAAGCTACAGTAGAGCTGCAATAAACATCATGATTTATAGTGCACTGATGCTTTCAAAGTGATATAAAAATTAAATTTTCTTTTTGAAAATGTAATCACAATTAGTGTAAGAATACAAGAAGGAATACAACTCTTGGGGGAAATAACCTTTTGAGAACTGGAACACATTTGAAAACTCAAGTCACTCAAAATACTCTTATTTCAGTAATAAAATATGCTTGTTTAATTACATACCTACTCAGCTATTTTACAAAGTATACTTCTTTGACAACTGAGAGAACCAAAAATTGGACATCATTAACCTTGAATGCCAGAGGGCATACGTTATTTATGCTTAGTATAAAATAATTGAATCCAAGTCTAGACACTCGGGAACAATTAGAGAGCAAGCTGTTTATTTTCCATTGTCTCTGATACCTTTTGGGAAAACTATGATTTCTCAACTTAGAGACAAACAAAATCCTCTTTAGATTTTTTTGTCACCTAGTTTCACCTTTTGTCTCACCTTTTCTTTACTATCTGTATGTTTATGTCTGCTCATTAGCTGAAACTCATAATACTTTATCAGACATAACTAGTTTCTCTGAAGTATTTGACACAGCCATTCCTTTACCTGGTTTTTTTTAACACCAATCTCTCATAGTTTTCAGTGTTTCCCCATCCCCCCCCTCCAATCTTTGCATATTGCATATTATTTCATTTCAATTTCGTTCAATTCAATTAACTTTCTGGAGAACTATTATATTATGTCTAAGCAAAGTGCTAAGAGTTGAGAATATTATGATTAGTAAATGGGTCTTTCTCATCAAGAAGCTTTCTATAACTGGAAAGATATGTCAATAGGTCTTTGGCTTGGAGAGCTTGTAATATAGGACTGCTTTAACATAACCGATCAAGTCAAGGAAGATCTTTCAGTACAGATGGCATATGATCAGAATTCTTAAGGACAAATAAGAGCTAATAATATGTGGCAAATTTGTCCGCCATAATCTAGATTTTTTTCCTCCATGCCAATGTTGTATCTTAAGCATAGTTGACTGTTAGGGTCCATAATCAAAGGAGCGAGACTGATACAAAGCAAAGGTCAAACAAAGCTTTATTTTGCGCCAAGCATTGAGAATCATACTGACCGGTCAGGGCCGTTTCTTGCAAAAAGGCGACCCCTCCCAGCCTCACAGACTAACTTTTATAGAGGTAGTTTAGCTGGGCTATACACAGGTGGCCAATGAGATTGCAATACACAGAGAACACTGCACAATCATGCTAAGTCTGCCGCACACAGAAAAAAAAACTGCTAGGTAATACACGGGTGGCCAATTGAATTTCAATTTACCCTCATAGATATATGTGTGCCCCATTGATCGGATGTCTTCACCTGGCCTGACCCGCCCTTGTATCTAGGTTTGCAAGTAAGTTCCTCTGGGAGGGGTGAGGTTAATCTAAATTTACTGCATAGGGTCAATCTAAGTTCATTACATAAACACAAAATGGCTCCCTCTGGCCAGCCAGGCCCTTACATTATTTTAAGCATAGTTGACCGTCCAGGAACTACAAACCTTAGCCCTTTGGAAACAGATGACATCATGTGATTAAGCTCCTTCCCGTGGAAGGTAAACAAATTATGCATGGCTCCTTCCAAGAATGATCCATAAAATTTAGAGGTACACTCTTCTATAACTATCTGTCTCCCATGGATTAGTATGATAATTATGACAGCAACCTTAGAAGCCATGTGCCAATGGCAGAGCAACCATCAGCCATGGACTTTGAATGATGTCACAGAGAAGAGTTCTAATCCTTGATCTCCTTGTATGGAAAACCCACCATGGTCTATTGTGTAAATAAGAAAAGCTTTTACTATGTTTGAGTCACTACATTATACTTTTGGATCTATTTGCTCTAGTAGCTTAGTCTACTCCAACTAATCCACCAGGTTATAGGATTAGGAAGGACATTCCTCTCAAGGAGGGTACTTAAAGTAGTTCATCATTGCTTGAACAGAGAATATGAAGGAAAATATGCCAAAGATGAGGTGGAATTGAGAAGTGAACCAAAACAAGACAGACCTCACTGACCAGAAAAAAAATTATAAATTCAACCTTGAAAAAGTTTTAAATTCAACATATTTAGAAATGTGAAGGTATTGTAAGATTTTAGAAAGTAGAGTGACATTATTTAGATTTGACTGTAGTATGTTATAGACATTTGGAGGGCATCAATGTAGGAGGAAGAAAGCAGATAAAAAACTATGGCAAAAAAATTGATGAAAACCTGAAGTCTTGAAAATATAGTTTCTTGTGTTGGATGTTTGGAGTTGGAATCTTGGCCATACCATGTACTAAATGAATAATATTCTATAAGATATTTTTGAACCTATTTTACAAGATTTGCTCGTGGATTTAAGGTGATAATCTATGTAAAGTGATTACACATAATACTAGATGGATAGTAATCACTGCTACTGCTACAAGTAGTATACTACTACTTTTTTTAAGGCAGCAAAAATGAATAGAAGATCATTTAGAAATATTATTTTTTAAGACTTTATTATTTTTTTTTGACAGAGAGAGAGAAAGCACGGCAAGGGGAGGGTCAGAGGGAGAAGCAGATTTCCTGCTGAGCAGGGAGCCTGATGTGGGACTCAAACCCGGAACTTCAGGATCATGACCTGAGCCCAAGACAGTCGCTTAACCAACTGAACCACCCAGGCATCCCTAAAAGGCCATATTAAAGAAAGATTTCCCTGGTAGTATTCACAGGGTTTTAGAACCAACTGGACTTGTAGAGTGAGAGAGAAGGAATCAACAAGTTTTCCCAGAACTCTAATTTAAAGGTCTAAGTGAATGCTGGTGCCATTCTAAAGCATTAGGAAAACTTGATAGTTCGTAATACGGGGAAGTGCAAAGTCACGTTGCAGAAGAACATTTGAGATAATAGATATCATTGGTGACATCTTTGGAAAATTGAATCTTCCATATCTGCTTTCCACTCTTTATAAGTTCTTAGATTTTGGACTTTATTTTCTTCCATTTGCACTTTTAACCTTATTCTCCCTTCTAACAAGCTATTTGTAGCTTTAACAACCAATTCAGATGAATAACAAAAGGGCTTTCCCATTTATTCCTGTGAGCCACTGACTCTGAGTTGGCAATGATAAGTCAGCAAGAAAAGTGTAAGGTATTTACTAAATAGTAATATAACCATTGACTCCTCATTTGAAAATTGATAAAATTAGATATAATTATCTTATACTACACACATAAGGTTCACAGAACTCTAAAATTATTAAAATAAATATAGAAAATTAGCTATCAGTTGTAGGAAGGGAGCAGTTTCCAAAAAAGCACAACTTATAAAAGAGTAATGGAGTAGATCCTATTAAACATAGCAAAATGGAAAATAAATGTGAAACATAAAAATATCTGTGTATTAAAAGACCTGTGATAGAGACACCTGGGTAGCTCTGACTTTTGATTTCAGCTTAAGTCATGATCTCAGGGTCATGAAATCGAGCCCTGCATGGAAATCTGGGCTCAGCTCTGATTCTGCTTGAGTTTCTCTCCCTCTCCTTTTATTCCTCCCACTGCTTCTGCACACATGTGTTCTCCCTCTCTAACATAAATTTAAAAAGATAAATAAATAAATAAAATCTTTAAAAAAAAAAGGGCTGTAATAAACTTGGAAAATTTATTTGTAACAAATTTATTAATTTGATTGCATTCATAATTTGTTAAAAATTTTACATACCAATAAAAAGTATGAAAACTTAAAAAAATTATTTCCCTTGTTAGGTGAAAGATGGGATTTTTTTCTTAAATTTTCCTAGTTCTGTGCATTTCCCAGTTATGTTTTAAAATGATCATTTCATACATATCTAAATGGGAAAAAGTCTGACAGAAGGAAATGCTGGAAGTATCCAAGATAAATATAAAATTTTGAAATCTACTGGTAGAATTGTAAATATGACCACATAGGAGAACAATTTAATAGTCTTTATTGAAAATAGAAATACATTATCCCTACGTCCAGAACTTCTGTTATTAGATATATGTAAAAAGAGTTTCTTGTAAATATTTATAAAGATACCTATGGTTCGACAAACCAAACCAAACCAAAACAAAAAACCAAAAAAAGAAATGTCCCTTAAAATGCTGAATGAGCAGGGGCGCCTGGGTGGTTCAGTGGGTTAAGCTGCTGCCTTCAGCTCGGGTCATGATCTCAGGGTCCTGGGATCGAGTCCCACGTCGGGCTCTCTGCTCAGCATGGAGCCTGCTTCCTCCTCTCTCTCTCTCTCTCTCTCTCTCTGCCTACTTGTGATCTCTCTGTCAAGTGAATAAATAAAATCTTTAAAAAAAAATGCTGAATGAGCAAAACAAGTATTAAAACATAGAAAATAACACTAAAAGCATAAAAGCATAATTAAAGGATACATATACCCACATACATATACCCATATACCCACATACATATACCCATATACCCACAAACATATACCCATATACCCACATACATATATCCATATACCCACATATATGGTAGAATGGTGGGATTTATATTCTGGTTCCAGAATTTATAATTTTTATGAACTCCTGTAGTCTATTTAAACTCTTTGTGCCTCAGTTCCTTTATGTATAAAATCAGTTGTTTTGATGATTAAAGGAGTTAATATATGAAAAACACTTAGTTTATAGTGAATGCTCAGCAAATATTTAAAAAAATCATTACTTTTTAATCCTACTTCTGCTCCTCTTAAAATATGGACTAAAGAATATCTATCAATTTATAGTAGTGTTTATTTCTAGGGATGGAGAGAAGTAAGAGCAAGAGTAAAGTATAAATGGACTTAACTTCATCCATTAAAATTAATTTCATTCATTTGGAGATATAAAACAAATAAAAAAAGAAATTTTCAATATTTACCTATATCATGAAATGGGCACAAATATAGTTATATATTATTCTCTGAACTTACTTTTGAAAAAAAAATCCTCAGAATATGATGAGGTGTCTGAATATTTTAAACATTTATTTCATCACTGGCCCTGTTTTATGATAGTGGGTAGTTTGGAAAAGGAATTTAAGCAACTAACTTGTTACATAGTTTAGAAACAGCATGTTCGTGGTTCCTGTCATCCAGGTGAACAGGGTTAATTTTGAGTCTGTAAATACAGTATTCATAGATCCTGTTGAAACAAGTATGGGAGTGTCTAGTCAAGGTGGAAAATGGAAAGGGCTTGAAGTTAGCATTTTTAGGGAAAAAAATGTGACATTTGTTTCCCATTGACCTTTAAAGAATTAAAATAGCAGGGAGAGAAAAGTATGTGCTCTGGTCAGCAGGAAAGGTAGAGCCAAGCCAGGTGGGCCTGTCAATCCTGCCAGAAGCATTTATTCCCTCTACTTACAGAGCTCTCCCTCTGGTGAGGGGCCTTTCTATTCTGGAATTTAGGACATACCCTGATTTTAATGAACTTGCCTTAGTGTCTCTATAAATGTAATTGTGTTCATCAAACTTGTTCCAAATTTTAGTTTCAAAACAATCATTGACAATGTGCCTATTATAAATAAAGTTTGCAATAATAAAATGGTTTGTCACTATTATGTAGTAAATTGATTAATTTCTCTCCTACTGCGTTATCTCACTTTATATGTTAGGGCAATGCTGAATCATTCTAAGTCCCTTTACAGTTTCCTAGCATGGAAAACGAGTATGTGGTGTAAATTTTACCAGTGTTTATCTAATGGAGGTGGGAGGGTGTTGTGGTTGAGTTTATTGTCATTAAGAATTTCTTACAACATTTATTATAAAACATTTGATCAACTGTAATTGTATAGTGCCTCAGTCCCTCAACCAGAAAGGAGAACTCTAGCTTGCTAAACAGAATAAAAAATTAATGACTTATATAGTTGGCTGCTCCCACATTGGGGGCATAGATATTTAAAATT